>NW_022651916.1:0-2843 GCF_011064425.1 Rattus rattus
GTTGAGACAAAGGTTTTGTTTTGTTGTTGTTTGTTTTGTTTGTTTAAAAAAAACCCAGGGATTTACTGTTAGCCTAGCTGACCTTGATCTGGGGCCTCCATCTCCTGCATGCTGGGATTACAGGCACGCACCAGCACGCTTTGGAGGTTCTCTCTCTTTTAAAGGTTTTTTAAAGATTTATTTTATGTATCAGTACATTATAGCTGTACTTCAGACACACCAGAAGAGAGCACCAGATCTCATTACAGATGGTTGTGAGCCACCATGTGGTTGCTGGGATTTGAACTCAGGACCTCTGGAAGAGCAGTCGGTGCTCTTAACCCCTGAGCCATCTCTCCAGCCCTGGAGGTTCTTTCTAACGATGGTAAATTGCTAGATTTGTTTGAGGGTTACTTGTGGAAGTGCTATGTCCCCTGTGTAGCTCTGGCTGGCCAAGCATTTGTTCTGCAGACCGCTTTGCCATGTATTTGCTGCCTCTGCGTCCCAAATGTTCAGCAGGTGTAATGATGCCACCCGTGGAAGACAGTCAGATGGACAGGTGATCTTCCTATCAGCAGTGCTGCTGAACCGTCAGCGTTTAGCAGCCTGCCTGACCGAGGCACTGTCAGTAAACTCTGAATCCGGTCTAGTTGTGCTCACATCTGTACTGTTGGCATGTGAGTGGGTGAATCCCTAAGGAAGAGTTGTGTGCAAGGATTTTTGTCACCTAAAGAGTATGTGGAACCTTTTAAGAGCTGGAGTCCATACGGTTGTGGGAAGTGAGTAGAGCAATAAACAAGAAAAAAAAATCCAATTGTTATCTACTGAAGTTTGATGGTTTTGCCATCTCTGAAGGACTGAAGTCCAGGAACCCCATGAGGACAATGCTGGACTATCGTGCTGAGTGTAATCTCCCTGCTTAATGAGCCCAACACCTTTTCTCCAGCCAATGTGGATGCTTCAGTCATGTTCAGGAAATGGAGGGACAGCAAAGGAAAGGACCAGGAGTACGCTGAGATCATTAGGAAACAGGTCTCAGTCATGAAACCTGAAGCAGAAAAGGATGGAGTGAAGGTCCCCACAACCCTGGCAGAATACTGCATCAAAACTAAAGTGCCTTCCAATGACAACAGCTCAGATTTGCTTTATGGCGACCTGTATGACGACGACATTGATAACGAAGACAAGGAGGAAGAAGATGCCGACTATTATGATGATGATGATTCTGGAAATGAGGAATCGTGACATGTTCCTTCAGTTCCCTGTACTGCCCTGACGTCTCAGGCCAAAGGGAGGGAAGCAAGTGGGGATCTACAGTGCCCTCATAAAAAGCACCATGGGGTGATGGCCCACAGCTCTTCTCTTGCAGTCCTTTGCTCCTTTTTATGGACCTTACTGGAGAGGAAGTTCCCTCCACAGAATGTCTGAATCCTTGCATTCTTCCCTCCATCACTGTATTGATTCTTTTTTTTTTTTTTAATTTTTTTATCTATATCAACTTGCATTATTTTCTTATTTTTATATTTAGATTGTTATTCCTTTCCGGTTGAATAGCATCTAATCCTCCCCTCCCCTTCTATGTTTGTTCCCCTTCCCATCCTCCCACATTCTGCCCTCCCCCAACAATCACGTTCCTGGGGGTTCAGTCTTAGCAGGACCAAGGGCTTCCCCTTCACTGGTGCTCTTACTAGGATATTCATTGCTACCTATGAGGTCAGAGTCCAGGGTCAGTCCATGTATAGTCTTTAGGTAGTGGCTTAGTCCTGGAAGCTCTGTTGGTTGGCTATTTGTTCATACAAATTCTCAGGCCCCTTCAAGCTCTTCAGTCCTTTCTCTGATTTCTTCAGCGGGGGTCCGTTCTCAGTTCAGTGTTTTGCTGCTGGCATTCGGCTCTGTATTTGCTGTATTCTGGCTGTGTCTCTCAGGAGCGATCTACATCCAGCTCCTGTCAGTCTGCAATTCTTTGCTTCGTCCATCTTGTCTAATTGGGTGGCTGTATATGTATAGGGGCACATATGGGGCTCTGAATGGGTGTTCCTTCCACACTGGGTGTTCTCTGTTTTTTAATCTTTGCCTCTGTATTTCCCTGCCAAGGGTATTCTTATTCCCCCTTTTAAAGAAGGGTGAAGCATTCACATTTTGATCATCTGTCTTCAGTTTCATGCATTCTGTGCATCTAGGGTAATTCAAGCATTTGGGCTAATAGCCACTTATCAATGAGTGCATACCATGTGTGTTTTTCTGTGATTGGGTTACCTCACTCAGGATGATATTTTCCAGTTCCCTCCATTTGCCTATGAATTTCATAAAGTCATTGCTTTTGATAGCTGAGTAATATTCCATTGTGTAGATGTACCACATTTTCTGTATCCAATCCTCTGTTGAAGGGCATCTGGGTTCTTTCCAGCTTGTGCCTGTTATAAATAAGGCTGCGATGAACATAATGGAGCACGTGTCTTTTTTATATGTTGGGGCATCTTTTGGGTATATGCCCAAGAGAGGTATAGCTGGATCCTCAGGCAGTTCAATGTCCAATTTTCTGAGGAACCTCCAGACTGATTTCCAGAATGGTTGTACCAGTCTGCAACCCCACCAACAATGGGAGAGTGTTCCTCTTTCCACATCCTCGCTTTCAGCATTTGATGTCACCTGAGTTTTGATCTTAGCCATTCTCACTGTTGTGAGGTAAAATCTCAGGGTTGTTTTGATTTGCATTTCCCTTATGACTAAAGAATTTGAACATTTCTTTAGCTGTTTCTCAGCCATTTGGCATTCCTCTGCTGTGAATTGTTTGTTTAGCTCTGAACCAACAGCCACCACCCCTCAAACTTCCCCTCACCCCATCTCTGCAGAGTGGTCACAGC
>NW_022651917.1:0-1898 GCF_011064425.1 Rattus rattus
GAGAATTCACAGGCAGAAGGCCACAGCAGAGATGAAAGTGCTCCAGAGATCAGAGGAAGAAGTCACAGCCACACGGGGCCAGCCAACACAGAGCAACTGAGTTGGGAAATGGCTAGGACTTGTCAGACAGATGTAGGGGGTGCACACTTGGCCCATTGGACCAGATTAGCAGAGGAACAGGTGGGACTTGAGCTGTGCTGGTCAAAGAGCCATGAACTGCGAAGCAGGAGCCACTCGTGATGAAGTTGCTCACATGGCTTGAATGCAATGACACAAGCATACACAGGATGTAAACACACACACACACACACACACACACACACACACACACACTCTGAATAAACTTGAGAAGGGGATTGGGTAGAGAAAAATAAAGATGGATTTTGCATTTCTAGCTTGTCTAGCCGCCTCTTCTAAAGATCATCATTTGTGTTTTATGTCACCCCTAACCTGGGATGGAACGGGCAAGCCCCAGTAAACCACAGTGAGCTCCTTTCTCCTGCCTGCTGCCTTGTGACAGCACTGCTGTTTGGCTCTATGGTCTGTGGGTGTTGGAAGGATCAGCCTAGAACCCCTTTACATGTGTAAAGTGGCAAAAAAAAAGCATCTTGGTAGGTGGAGTTAATCAGAGCACAGAGTCTCAGAGGCGGGGTGGCCCAGGGTTTGGTTTTTGTTTGTTTGTTTTTTTTTTAATGTAAATATCTTCGATTGGAAAAATATGAGCATGTGTCTAGACATGGGTTTGCTTATGAGCTTCTCAAAAATATGTAGGGCTTTTCTGCCTTCTAAAACACTCTCAGTGGATAGTAAAGAGACCTTTTCTTTTTTTCTAAATAGGTATTTTCTTGGGGACACCTGCTTCTGACAGCTAGCCTTATGAGAAAGGGCTTTACTGCTTTCAGTTTGATGGCTCACCTTACTCCAAAGGCTTAATTATTTCTTTGATTTTCCCCACAGTTTCCATGTAGCCCTTGTCTGTTCCTATGGTTGTCTTTTAACATATATGCACATCTTAGAAAAAAGGCTTATTTTAGTTTTAATTCTATGTATATGTATCTATGTGGGGATAAGTGAGTATAGGTGCCTAGGAGACCAGAAGAGGGCGTCGATTCCTGAATCTGGAGTTCAGGAGGTTGTGAGTGCCAATATCTGGGTGCTGGGAACCCAAACTTGAGTCCTTTGCAAGAACAATGCATGCTTTTAACTGCAGAGACATTTTCAGCCCCATGTAAGTGGCTTGTCTTTGTCTTCAAATCTCTGTCAGTTTGTGTGTGTGTGTGTGTGTGTGTGTGTTTGTGTGTGTATGTTTGTGTGTGTGTTTGTGTGTGTGTATGTTTGTGTTTGTGTGTGTATGTTTGCGTGTGTGCGTGTCTGTACACCTGTCAGTGGTAGCCAGAAGTCAATTTCAATCATTGCTTAGATAACGCTCACCACTTTGCCTGGCTATCTGCCAACAAGCTCCTGTCTCCCCTTGCTGTCCCCCACCCAGTGGTGCTGGTTTGGATTTGGGGGTGTTTTGTTTTGTTTTGTTTTGTTTTGTTTTGTTTTGTTTGTTGGTTGGTTGGTTGGTTGATTGGTTTATTGGTTGGGTTCTGAGCTCAAATTCAGACCCTTTGGTTTACACAGCAACCATTTTACCAACTGAGCCATCTCCCTGGTACTCAACAAGTGCTTTCTCCTTAAAACCAGGGTCTTCGAAACTATTCCTTAGAAAACCATGCCAAGTGTTCAAGAAACACCAAGGTGTCTACTGTGTGCCGGAATAGTAGAACACGCCAATATGGTGGAGATAAGATGTGATTATTATTTTCCAGGCCCTAAAGAATCTAAGAAGTTACATTGTAAAGATGCGCTCACACTGGCACGTTCCTGACACTTTGAACAAACTCTGGTTACCT
>NW_022651918.1:0-3079 GCF_011064425.1 Rattus rattus
ACACACACACACACACACACACACACACACACACACACAGAGAGAGAGAGAGAGAGAGAGAGAGAGAGAGAGAGAGAGAGAGAGAAAGGACTTTGCATAGCACTTTACAGTCTGCATAAGATTTTCTAGATGTCCTCAAACAGTTTAAATTGCCGATGGAATTTACACATACTCCCTTTGTATGATACAGGCTGGCGTTTAACCTAATTTTAATACAATGCTGGCTTGTGATTTCTCACAATTCCCTTGCAGGATAACACACATTGGAGAATAGATTTTTCCTTTCCTCCTTTTTTTTTTCTTTTGTTATTTCTTGAGATAGAGTCGCACTGTGTAGCCTTGCTGTCTTGGAACGCACAGAGATCCCTGCCTCTTCTTCCTGCGTGCTGGGATGAAAGGTGTGTGCCGCTATGGCTCACTAAGGTTTGTATATGCATTTAGTTACATTAGCAATGTGATACATCCTGAATTATCAAAAGCGATGCTGAGTGACGGACTATGACCTTCAATTAAGGTTCTTAAGAGCAAGAGATTACAAATGCAGCCTTACGTTTACGAGCACTATGAATTTCAGCCAGCTACTTCGCCTTCTAAAACCTAACATCCCACTCCTCTAACATGGGGATGATAGTCACCTGACCAGGGTATTATAGCACTGACTTTATTTCTTCTCGTTAAACTTAATTCCATGATTCACTAAATGAACTATGACCACTGAAAATACAAGCCTAACGGTAGCAGAAATTCTGATTTTGAGAACCCTGGGACAGGCAGAACGGCTCACACCTACAATTTTAACATTGATGAGACACAGCGGAAGGATCTGGAGTTCGAAGCCAGCCTGGGCTCATGGTTTAGGCTGTGCAATAAGACCATGTCTTAAGAAACTTTTTTTTTTCAATTTAGACTCGTAGGCAGGCTGAGGATGTGGCTCAGTGGATAAAGCACTGGCTGCTGTGGAGGACTGGGTTTTTGATACTCAGTACACAGAATCCAGGCAGGGGTCCTCAGGACGAGCTGCTTGGTTGGAATTGGAAAGCATTAGGTTCAATGACAGATCTTACCACAGTGAAAAGTAATCAAAGATTTCCAGTGTCACCATCAGGCCTCTACAAGCATACACATCTACACATGCACACATACATGCCTATACACATGTGTGCACACACATTCACATACACACATGCTTTTGCATACTCACACACATGTGCCATATATACACAAGCACACATATATCCATGCACATACATGCTCTTGCATATGCACACACTTGTGCTAATATACAGAAGCACACATATACACTGCACACGCATGCATACACACTTTCATGCACACATAGCACATACACACGTGCACACGCACATGCTCTTGTACACTCACTCTCATGTGCCATATATACATAAGCACACATATATACTGCATGCATACATATATGCACACATGCACACACATGCTCTTGCACACTCATACACATGTGCCATATATACATAAGCACACATATATACATGCACACATACATGCAAACAAAATTACAAAAGGAATCACAGACATGTGACCAGTGTGTGATTCGCATGGGTTTGTTCACTGTTAGGCACAGTGATGATATCTTGCATCGGCCCAGTCAGTGCTAACTGATAATTATCACATCTGTTTGTCACAGTTTCCTCACTATGAGTAATGCTCTCTTTTCCCATGACTTTCCAACAGTGCTTCCAGAGCCCGCGTGACTTCCCAGGAACATAGGTCATAGGTCACAGGACATAAGATCTGGAATAAGAGTAAGAGAAACACATTTCAATCCCGTGCGTATATGGGGATGGGTGAGTGGGGCTCTTGTCTCTCTCCTATAGAGAAGCTTCCTTTAAAATAAACACACTGAAAAATAGAGGAAACGACACAAAATCAGAAGGGGAAGTCAGGAAATGTGGGAGCCGGGGTTGTTTTCTCTTCCTGAAGTGGTTTCCTTAATCAATCACATGTATTTGTAACTTTCCCTGATTTCCGATTAGTCGTTTGTATGTATAAGTCACATTAAGGAAATGACAATTTCACTATTCCCTTTCCTCAAAATCCAGTTTGTGGAATGACAGAACTGTTGTCAAGATAGAGAGCCAACTTACCCCTTTCTGGTTTGTTTCCCATCAACGTTAGAGTTTTAAAGTCATGTTTCTGTGATCTGAAAAGGAAGCTCATGACATCGTCTTCACTTCCCTCTTCCATGGAGCCTGCAGGGCTCTCAGCCACTCCACACTCATTCAAAGGGGTGTAAACTAGCACCTTACAGAAGCAACAAGGACAAGTTGAGATTCCCCCCCACACCCCTTATTCTGATTCTTACTTCCTTTAATCGACTTTGAACACAGAAAGAAATCAACAAGTGCTGAAATCAGAAAACACACTCCCACTCTTTAAGAACTGAGGATGTAACGGTCTCTAGTACTTTCCAGTGCCTTGCTGCCTCCATGTGAAAGGAGAACCCTCAAGCCTAACTCGCTGTACAGGCACACGGACACACTGCCTGCAGCTTTTCCTGCCTCTGTGAGATGGGGATCTACAGCCCCCCGGGCAGTTCCTGAACAGAGCACTTCCTCTCTGAGGCTGAGGCACTTTATCTCTGAACAAAGTTCCAGAATTGCCACCTGGCTAGAATCCAGGATAAACATGAGCGTTGTCCTGCAGCCCTCTGCTCTGCGGAACAGATAGTATGTCAGGCTTAGGGCGGGTTTCTTTGTAACTGTCTTTGGCTTTTCCTCAGAGAATAAAGTGCAGTCCGTCTTTCAAATGTTTATGATCTGAGTCAAACAGATAAAAGATGGCCATGTCACTCTGTTCTAGGCGCTTCCGTTCGAGGGGCAGGAAGTAGTGTCCTACTAAAAGTACCCCCCCCCCACTTTACTCCTCAGTTAAAAACTCTAGGGAAATATTTGTGGCAGATCTGCGTCAATTTGATCTGCCCAACATCCCTTTCTTTGGAAAAACCACGACTTCCCTTTCTGTCAATCACCATGTCCCACTTCTACTCCAACCACACTGGACCACGCACATAGGTCAGGTCAAGCCTAAAATTCTTCTTTACACT
>NW_022651919.1:0-3075 GCF_011064425.1 Rattus rattus
CACACACACACACACACACACACACACACACACACACACACACACACACACACACACACACCATGTGCCCTTTTCATTCTGGTGCCCTGTCAGTGAAACAGTTTCAACTCCTCCCCTTTCCACAAACCTCAGCACCAAGAGCTTGCCTTGTCCACCTCACTGATGGACAGAAGTCCCTGGAAGGCCCTTCCTCTCAGTTCTTCTAATCATACTGACCTACCCTCCCCACACCCACCTCCTTCCTTCTTGACCTACTGAAAGCTGAGTCTTTGCTCCAGGCATTTCCCACTCCAGCCATTCCACCCTCTCCCTGTCTCTGCACTGGGTCTCTTTGTGTCTTCTTCTAAGTCATCTCAGAGCTACCAGACACCACCTTCACATGGGTGAAGCTCCCGCTCGCCTCTGAGCTCTGGTATGCCTCTCTAGAATCTTCCTGAGTCTCTAGCCATCCTTCAAACCTCTTTTGATGTCATGTCCCAGGACATGGCCAAGCTGTTTAGAACCTGGCCCCCGGACACACACGCCCGCAAACATAGAAATCCCCAAACATCTTTCCCATCCCAAAAGGCACAGCAGCATTGATACGATGCATCTTACCCCGGCCAGAGGCTAAGTTCCCTGAAAGCTGGAGTTGTGTCCGCCTTGTTCACAGCTGCCCCTCTAGGGCCTAGCTCTCTAGTGGCCCAGACACTGCTTGTTAAACAGTGTTAAACCAGCTAAGAAGCATAAAGCCTTCCTGCTCAGTGTTACCAGCTCGGCAGGTCACCTTGGCTATCTGGGTAGGCCAGGAGCAGGTGAGAGGAAAACTCTCTGCCCCAGCAGCCCTGGTGGCTCACCCCCTTAGCCCCAGCACTCCAAAGGGCTACATAGTGAGATTCTGTCTCAAATAAAACAAACAAATAAAAAAACCACGAAACACAAAACCCCTCTGTCTCCAAATGTGCCAGGTAGGATTCTGCACTGCGGTCTCCAAGACAGAGGGAGCACCTAACACGCCCACAATGTCTCCCATTCACCTGACTCATGGCTACTGAGGTAACAGCAACCTATACAAAAGCATTTCCTTTGCTATAAAGTACTATCCAGGCGCGCCGTGCTTCGATGAAGCAGCAGAGTATCTTGCAGGGCATTTAGTATGTACAGAACGCTAACTATATAACGAATCTTGTTTCAATGGTTTCAATTACATATTAATGCAATTGTCCCTCTTAGCAATCAAAGAAGAGGCACCATTCTCTTTATTTTGCAACTGTGACAGAGGTCTCTTACCTAAGTCTGTGCACCTAACCAGAGCCCCAGAGGGGAGCTGAAATGAGGCAGTTTGGCCCTGCACTCCACATTCTTTTTTTTAAGATTATATATATATATATATATATATATATATATATATATACTGTAGCTGTCTTCAGACACACCAGAAGAGGGCATCAGATCTCATTACAGAGAGTTGTGAGTCACCATGTGGTGCTGGGATTTGAACTCAGGACCTCTGGAAGAGCAGTCAGTGCTCATAACCACTGAGCCATCCCTCCAGCCCCACATTCCACCATTCTTAACAGATACACTATTTGTCAGGTCTATACTATCCCCCTCTTATCCTGACTGACAGGTACAGATGTACAACATGGGCCCTGAAACTAAGTCTTCATCCCTTTGAAAAGTTCAAGCAATTTCCTATGCAAGATACACAATGTTCTAATTCATCATGTGCAAAATCCCATCCTCTACCCGACTTCTGCTTACCTAATGAGTGGCTTCCATCAGGGGTCTGCTCAAATAAAGCCAGGGAGAAAAGGATGGCGGAGGAGGAACGGAACTGAGGGGCGAGCAGGTTTCAGATGAAGCAGATGTCCCCTCAGGAGGACCACCTAACAGAGTCCAAGTACCATAGGGGCAGGTGGGAGGCACCAATGCTCCTGACAGTTCCATGCAGATTTGGAAGCCAGCTGCTGGGTGGGGACTGTGCCAAAGGGGCAGGAGTGCCTTTCGCAAAAGGAGGTGGGCACAAAATGCACACAAAGACTGCAGAGATGAGGGGAGCCTCTCCCGTCTGGAAGGTGCAAAGCTCAGAGCCTCCATGGAAAAGCCAGGAAAAGTACACTCAAATGCCATCCCATCAGAGTCATAAGAACCCTCAGCTCTGGCTCTGGGGCTTCCCAGGTCCCGCTCTGAATAGGGCTGCCCTTTTTTATGTATTGTGGTGCTAGCGATTGAATCCAGGGCCCTGTACATGTAAAGATAGTGTTCTATCACTGAATCACCCACAGCCTATCACTTGCTTTCTGTAAAGGAGAGAAATGGCCACACTGCTGTTGTTAGAGCAGCCTTGGGACTGAATCTGATTCCCTGACTGCTTGGCCACATGAGGGTCAGGGACTTCACATTGCTCTGTAAGTCCATTTCTACTCAACCTTAGGGTACAGATGTAATTATACAAGGGGTCACATCCTAGTTAGGCTTTGCGTTGCAAAAGCAACTTGGGGAGGAAAGGGTTTATTTGGCTTATACTTCCAAATGTAGGAGATGCTGGCTCCCAGAGCTGACCTTTACTCTCCACCTGGGGTCTTACAGAGACTGGCCCCTGCTCTTCCCAGCCTTGGGGCTGCTAGCTCAAGAATCCTAGGTGACATCACACTGTCCTTTTGTTCCTGGCTTTTGCTTTGAAGCTGTTTACACCTGTTCTCACCACCCAGAATTACCTGGATGCCGGCTCTCCGAGATGGACGTCCTGTGCAAAGCATTCTGATTGTTTTGATTTGATTTGATTTTTGAGACAAGGTCTAGCTATGCCTCACTTCCCAGTTTTCAAACCCGTAACTTCCTTTCCCTCAGTCTCCATTGCAGGATTGCAGGCATGACCCTCTCGAAGTCTCTTCTATGTGGGAAGAAGGCAAAGATTTATTCAGACCGATGACATATGATTTGATGGTAGCCACGCCCTGCCCCCATCACCCACCTCTAGCACAAGGGAGCCACAACAATTAGCTCAGAAGTACGGAGCTGTAATAAGGCCTCTGGGCCTTTTCTTTTTTTGTTTTTTTTTTTTTTTGTTTTTTTTTTTTTTTTTTTTTTTTT
>NW_022651920.1:0-3074 GCF_011064425.1 Rattus rattus
GAGAGAGAGAGAGAGAGAGAGAGAGAGAGAGAGAGAGAGAGAGAGAACTATCATGATGTACACATCAAGGGAAGAGGTCTCAATAGAAACTAATCCCACTGACACTTTAATCTTAAGATTTCTTGACTTTAGAAGAGAAAATTAATTTTCTCCTTAAAATTTTTAAGAGAAGGTCTCATGTAGCACAGGTAGCCTTGGACTTATAATGTAACTTAAAATGCTCTTCGATATATTCATTTCTATATATTCGATCTCTACATATTTATTCTATAATACTAATTACTATAGTAATTAATAACACATTCATTTATACTACTATATAATGCTGCATAATTATACTATATAATGCTGCATAATTAAAAAATATGCATAGCCAGAGAGTTTCCGCTCCATGTGGATCCACGTCCTCTAGTTTTTTTGTCAGCCACTTGGCAGGTTGTTACCATGCCTGAGACTCACATGTGTTCTATAGGTCTTGCTAGTGTGGCCCCATGTTACACTAGCCCCAAGCATTTTCTGTCCTTGCATGACTTCCTGTCATGGACTCTGCTCACACTCCCAACAATCCAGTGAAAGCATGACTCACCAAACTCAACAAACCCAACAACCAGGTTTATATGTTAATTACTCAATGTACAAATACATCCACACCATTAACTTAGAACCAATTGATAAGGATATAAACTGCCTAAATAAGATATAGTTTGCACATCTAGACACACAAAATCCTATACACATCCATCCCTTAAGAATAGTCATAACAAACTGTACGTAAGTAGAGATGCATGGCGAGGATTGTTTATGTCTGCCTCCATGTTGCTTCTCTATTTCTCTCCTCCCTCCCTTCTAAAACCTCTGTTTCCCACCTCCCTTTCTTCTTGTCCAATGACAGGTCTTGTTTTATCTTGTACCTGCCTTCACCTGCATAATGACATCAACCTACAATATAATACTATAATATAATATTAGAATGGCTTGAACAGTGTGATTCTGCTTGTTTAACAATGGCTGTCTACTAATGGAAGGTCCAAGAATCCAGTAGTTATTAAATCCATGAGGTTGGATGTCTCAGCCAGTTTGCATCATACACTGAAATCTTGAAGAAGTAGACAGTAGTGCTACCGAAGGAATGGAATAGACTTGCTAACAAGGCAAGGGTAAGCAGACAGGTACACACACACACACACACACACACAGAGAGAGAGAGAGAGAGAGAGAGAGAGAGAGAGAGAGAGAGAGAGAGAGAGACAGAGACAGAGACAGAGACAGAGACAGAGAGAGAGAGAGAGACACAGAGACACAGAGAGACAAAGAGACAGAGAAACAGAGAGATGGAGATAGAGACAGGGATAGACAGAGGAGGAGAGGGAGTGGGAGAGGGGGAGGGAGAGAGGAAGAGGAAGAGAGAAAGGGAGAGGGAGAAGGAGAAGGAGAGAGAAAGCTTCCTTCTTCCATGTCTTTATCTAGATTGCCAGCAGAATGTGTGACCCACATTAAAGGTAGATCTCACATCAAAAGGTTTTTGATTAATGGTGTATTGTCACACATCAAAGATCTAGATTAAAAAGGGGCCCTCCCACTTCAAATAATTTAATTAACTAAAAACTCCCTCACAGGTGTAACCAGACATTTGGGTTTTATTTAATTCCAGATGTATCCAAATTGACAACCAAAAATGGCCATCATAAAATACAGAGTCTCTCAATTTAAAATACTTTCACCAGTGCCTACCACAGTGCCTACCATTTCAGCATTAGACCTTTAGCTGTATATTTTATAATATATGTCTCTAATAATATATAATGAACACAGAAATTTAAATATCAGACTAGGGTATTAGTTAATGTAAAATATCTGTCTTTAGGGCAAACCATACAATTCTCCACCAGGGAAACCAGAAAGAACAGAAAAACGGGGATCAAGTATACCTATTGCTTTTGTAATATACTCAGTAAAGTTCACTGTCAGTAAAGGTCAACAAGTGCTTCTTGAATAACGAATATAATAGAAGACAAACTAAGGAAAATGTGAAAGTTCATAAAGTTTGAAAGGCCAAGAAACATTGCTATGTTAGAAGTCAGATTTAAGTCTGAAGTTTACCCTATGGGATTTAAAAATCAGGACCATGGACAGCTGCCTCCTTGGTGGTCCTCCAGTAATGGAGAAATCAGCGTTGTTTCAGTATGGAAAGGGTATTCTAGTTGGAAAACATGTATTCTAATTAATAGCATATTTAAATATATACTATGCATGATTCACTAATTTTCAAATATCCAAGTAAGATAAGACAAGCTTTACAAAGGGGTTTATAGAATAAAATATGATCCTTGTATGACGATTCAGTAAGCCCTTGAGGTTACCCTATGTCCTAAGGCCATTCTATGAGGACTGTAAAGTTGACATCAGAGGGAATTAGCACATATTAGAAATCATTCCCTGCAAGGAGCAATTGTATGATCCCTACGTACCATCTCAGAAGTATCACAGAAACATCTGCGAGATAGGCATCCCTATTTTATAGTAACAATGAACATCAGAGAGGGGAAAAAACAGAGCCATAAGTTCACAATAAAGCAAGTCATTGAATTAAAACTGGCTTCCTCCTTTGGGTAAATATTTGACTAATTATACTACAGACAGGGGTTAAACAAACAGCATAATAATTTCTTCTCATGGAAAAAAATCTAGAAATAAGCTGCAGAGTGACAGCAGGACAGCATTACATTTTTGGGGAGACACCATCCAGTGTTCCTGTTGCCATGCTTCCCCATTCATAGTAATGTTTTCATCATCAAGTCACAGATGGATTCCTGAGTCTCCAGTGTGAGTCCTTCCTTATGTTACCTTTCCTTCCCGAGATAGAAACCAGAATCGCTTTTTTTTTTCTAGATTCTGGCAACTAATTTGGGCAATTGGTGTAGGTTTTGTCTCAGATTCACTAACTTTGGACTTCTGTTCCAAAGGGACAGCAGGAGAGGCAAAGGATGGACGCCACTTTCTGATCCACTCAGGTGAGAAATACTCAAGTCCCAGAGACCACAGGCACAGAATTTTATGAATACCATCAGAAATCC
>NW_022651921.1:0-3069 GCF_011064425.1 Rattus rattus
TTCTTTCTTTCTTTCTTTCTTTCTCTCACTTTCTTCCTCTTCTGCCTCCTCTTCCTCCTCATCCTTCCTTCTCTTCTTCCTCCTCCTCCTCCACCTCATGGTCCTTCTCCTTCACTCTCACCTACTTCAAGGCAAACTCCTTTCTCACTCTTCTTGCCTGGGACTCATGGTTGGGATCAGAAGTTCAGCTTTTCTCCTCTGCCTGATATATTGGCTGTTCAGCCTTTTATTAACCAATCAGAGATAATTGGGAAGCATCCTTTACACCACATTGATTCTGGAGATTCTTCAATACTCATGACAATGCCCAAGTCTAGACTGTAACTAGATCTCAGGGTATAGAAATCAGCATCTGAATACAAAGTGTACAAGACCCTCTTCCATCACTTCTTACATTTATGAATCGGGTGTACACTAACTACCTATAAGATATATAGCACACATGTGCTGAATGTTTTAAAACATAGATTACAGTTAAGTATACAAAATAAATAAACATGATAAAAATCTGGGTGACTGGAGGCTTGGCTCAGTCACTACCACAAAAGTATGAGGACCTGAGTGTATTTCCTGTAAACAACATAAAAAGTGTGTGTGTGTGTGTGTGTGTGTGTGTGTGTGTGTGTGCTTGTATACATGTATCTACTGGTGCTCATAAATAAATGTTTATTGAAGAAGATGTCAATATTGTCTGTCTTACTAGATCATTTTCCACCTTACCTTTTGAGACAGATTCTCTCACTGAACCTAGAGCTTATCAATTTGGCTATGTTGGCTGGTCAATGAAGTAGAAGGATCTGTCTATTTCTGCCCTACAAAGACTGGGATTATGTGACTATGCCTGCAACTTTACATGGGGTAGAGGCTAAATAGATTTTTAAAATTATTGTTTTTCTTCTGATTCAGCTTTCTAAGTTATCACTATTAACCACTCATATTACATTTCTAGAAATTTATTGTACATTTATCTATATCTCTCTATCATATATCTATGTCTATATCTATCTATATCTATATCTATCTATCTATCTATCTATATATATATATGTTGAGATGGCTATTTTTCGTTGTCAACTTCACTACATCTGGAATTAACTAAAACACAAGTCACTGGGTAAACCTGTGAGGGCTTTTTCTTAAGGAAGTCATTTGAAGGGGGAGACCCACCTTTAATCCAGATCTCCTGAAATAGGAAAACCCACCATAAATCTGGGCCACACAGTTTGGTGACAACTTATATGTAAGGACAGGGAAGAAGGGAGCTGCTCTCCTTTTGCCTGTTCGCTCTCACTCTCACAGGCAAGTCCATTCCTTCACTGACATTACAGCCCTGCTTCTTTGGGATTCCAGTGCATACTGAAGACCAGCTATGACATCTAGTTTCATGGATTGAAAAACTACTGGATTCTTGGAGTTTCTGTTGGTAGACAGCCATGGTTGGAGTAGCTGGACCACAGCCTGTAAGCTGCCCTTCTCTCAGTTCTGTTGTTCTAGAGTATACAGGAAAACCTGTCCTTCAAAGTGTTTTAAAAACTTATTTTATTGTTTGTTTATGATTTGTCTCTGTGTGTATATGTGAGTACCTGGAAGGTCAAAAGAGAAGAGGACATCAAGTCACCTGACTTGGATTTACAAGCAGTTTGAGCTGCCAGACTCAAATCTAATAAAAAAATAGAAAAAAGAAAGCCATTGGCCAGAATTTAAAATTTGGTGAATGCTTCCTTTGTACGGAGGTGCATTCCAGGAATCCTTGTTGGGTGGGTTCTCATGGGGGTGGGGGTAGGGAGGAAGTTGTGGGTCCTTAAGACTATTCAATCTTCCTCAGGTAGAGGGTGGGGAATCAGGATCCTCAGAAGAGACCAGAGGAGAGTCCCTGCTGGTAAAGGAAGTCCTCTGATGAGCTATCTGGTCACAGTTGAATGCAAAATAGTTAGCAGGGGTTCCCCACAAAATCCTAGTTTTATTTTATTCCCCACCTATTCCAAACTTTGGGATTTTTTTTTAAAGACCCCATGCTTATATTGATACATTGCACTACTTTTTTGGTAATTTAAAGCAAAACGTAAAAGAAGGACGGAATGCTTAAAATCCCCACATTCCAGCTCCAACTCCCCCTTTCACCCTGCCATTGCTTTCCTTTTATTTATTTATTTTTTCATCTTTTAAGTAAAACTCCAACTTTATTGAACAAAGGAATAAATGGCATTTTCAAGATTTCATATTGTGGTTATGTTTGTAAGCCCTTTCATCCATGATAGTACTTATCAACACAAGATGTTATCTACTTTTGTCATTTGTATTTTGTTTAATTTTATATTCATAAATATACTTAGATCAATTAGTAGTGATAAGATTACTCAACACTGACTCAACCCTGAGATGGCTCCAGGAAAGGGTGTTAGGCCCCAAAGGACAGTTTCATGCTCCCCAGGATGATTTTCAGAGACAACTCTGACAGAACACTTCTCAGAAAAAACATAAAATGTACTGGGCGAAGACCACCTGGGCCTTCTGGGGACCGAAGGTACCCTCCCAGGATAATTGCTGTTACTGTAATCTTCCCCTAAAAATGTATAAAAGGTGCTTGTAAGTTAGAATCGGGATCGCCTCTGGTCTCTTGCTTGAGAGACTGTTGAAGATTGATCCTGGTGAGCTGAAAAAATAAATCCAGGATGCGGGGGGTGGGGGGGTCTTACAGAAGTACATGGTAACACATGACACACATTCAAATTTGTACATGAACTTGCAAGTTACTATAGAGCTGTTATCAATTATTGCCAGCTGGCATTGCTTTTCAGTAAAAATGAATGAAAAAATACTAATTTGAGCCAAACTGAGTTTTTTCTCTTTCTGAAATTACTATTTGCCTTGAGAGCTCTTTCATTATTGTTATCATTATTTGTATTATATCAGAATCACATTCTCTTTTTAAAAGTTTTCTTTTATTATATCTCTTACTATGTTTTCTGTTCAATTTTTATGTTTTGCTACATCTGTATATTATTTTGCATGTACTTTCATTTACTCTGTAAGTTTGTAAAAAGAATATCACTTACTTTGATCACTTTT
>NW_022651922.1:0-3052 GCF_011064425.1 Rattus rattus
TGGCCCAGCCAGGGCTGTGAAATGGTGTTTATTTTCATGCTGAACAAGCCCAACAACAGTTTAGGTCCCTAGAAGCCACATAAACCTGGATGCAGTAGTGTCTGTCATCCAGCACTTCCCACAGGGAGATAGGAGCCTAAAGTGGACAGTCTCTAGGATTAGGGGGAAGGGCTAGCCTAGCATACACAGCCATGGAGGAGAGGTAGAAGGTGAGGACCTGTGCTCAGGTTGTCCCTGACCTTTACACAAGCACATGAGTACCTGTACTCACAGAAACGCCATACAGACATAGGTGAGAAAAGAAATAAAACAAACAATATTGAAAATACAATATACTGGGGCTGGAGGGATGGCTCAGTGGTTAAGACCACTGACTGCTCTTCCAGAGGATCTGAGTTCATTTCCCAGCAACCACACATTGTGTCTCATAACCATTTCTACTCTCATCTACTACCCTCTACTGTTGTGTCTGAAAACAGGTACAGCGTACTCAGATGGACAAAATAAATAGTTTTTTTAAACTCCTTTTCTTTAAAAAAAAAACCCTTCTGTGACACATGATCATTGTGAGATTCCAGATGTCCCTAAGTCAGTAAAGTCCTATTGCTACATGGTCACCAGTTGTGCAGCCTTGGTAGTAGAGTGGCACAGTTGAAAAGTTGCTGGTCACAGTGACCAGGCAGCCTAGAAAGCTCACCATGAGCAGAGAAGGCTGTGCTGTGTCCTAGTCCTCTACCCCACACTGCCCCTCATCCCTACGAATAGAGCAAAAAGAACAGATGAGGAATGTTCCAGGTTTCTTTCCTCTTTGATTTCTTTATTAACCTAGCCCCTGTGCTACATGTAACCTTGTCACATCCTCTGTCCCATCCCTAAGCCCTCATACCTGTCAGATAAGACAGGGATCTTGCTTTGGGGGGAAGCTCTGGTCCCTCTCTGTCCTAAGAGGCTCTGAGCCATGGCTGAAAGAGAGTCCTCTGAGGATTGAGGGAAGTCCATAGCCAGTGCTCTGACTTCCAGGAAGGTTTGAGGAAGGTGGTCCTCTTCTTGTGGTGCCTCTAGTAGGAGCAGCCCACACTTGGGCCCAGCTCCCACTATCAGGAAAAGGCAGGTGGCTCTGGTCTGTGCACAGCTCCAGCGGAATGAACAGTGCATCTCTCCTCTCTCTCTTGCAGGAAGTCTCAGCCTCTGGTGCAGGTGCTGTTCCCAAGGCAAAGGAAAGGGAAGTGCAGAGTGAGGACTCCCAGGATCCTTTAAAACATTGTCTGCATTGTCTTCATTAATGTTTCTGTTTAATTTTTATTCCATGTGTATTGATCTCATTGTAGGGGTGTGCATTCCAAAGCATGAGTGTTGAAGGTAGAGGAAAAAGCATGGGAGTCACTTTATCCTACCGTGTGGGGTCCCAGGCTCTGAACCGGGTTGTTGAGCTTGGCTACAAAGAGCTTTCATACTGAATTTCCTGCTGGCTCTGATTTCAGGGAGAGCGTCTCATAGAGCCCAGATTGGCCATAAACTACTGATCATCCTGCCTCAAGTATTGCCATCTAGTTCATGAAAGGGTTGAGTTAGTGACACGAGGAACTGGGGATGGGCAGAGGTGCATGACTGAGGCTATCTCTGCTCAGTGGCATGCCTTTGGGGACTGATAGTTTTCATCACTGAGATGTCATTTGAGTGCAGTGCTCCACTGGAGAGATGGAGTCTCCCTGACTACGAGTTACTCAGTCTTCAACCAATGGCCTGGACTGCAGTGCCTGTGTTCAAGGAAGAGCGATGCTATCTTGTGATGGCCTGATTGGTGGAGCACAGGGGCATTCTCTGGTCATCCTGGATGTTGTTCCAAGTTTAAAGACTGCCTGTGCTGTGTATGGAGTAAAATTGTCTCTAACCTATTTAAAAATAAATAAAAGAGTAGCCACTGACAGTTAACATAAGCTGAAAGACGTCCTTCACAGTGAGGAGGTGAACTAGAGCAGACATCTGTATCCTGAGCCGTGAGGCCACGCCTCCATGACTGGTTGCTATAGCACTGCTGTGGATATCTCTAGTCTTCTCTGGGGGACATTATGTTAAGACATAGAGATGCAGCTCCCAGGCAGGATCAAGTAAGGACGAGTGACAGGTGCAAGTAGGGACTGGAACGCCACCCTTGCGAAGGAAATGTTTTTCTCACTTGGCCTTAAACCGTGTTCTGCTATGTCCTGTTTCTGTGGAAGCGGCTCTCATGCTCTCTTCACTATGGTGAGTCTATTTTGATAATAAGAAGAGGGGTGATTTGTTTTATGAATATTTTGAGAAGAAGCCTTTGTTTAGTCATATTTCTTTGTTTAGTCTTGCCTCAGTTGTTCCTGGTTTCGTGGGAATAACGATCTTATGGTATCTTGCCAAAATGAAAATTGAAGTAATGCATATTCATGTCTATATAAAGATTAATAAAGCTTGCAACTGCGTGCAGTTGCTTCTGCCTTTGCTCTGCATCCCCTGTGTCCTGGTGGTATGGGAACGTACCCAGGGCTCCCAACACAGTAAACACTGACTTTTGGCGCCCGAACAGGGTCCCTGAAGGTAAGTCAGGACAGTCAGATAAGGTAAGTATATTTTATTACAAGGAAATGGGACAAGATAAACCTTCTCCTCATCTCGCTATGCTTAAGCATTTTTTTTTATTAACTTGAGTATTTCTTATATACATTTCGAGTGTTATTCCCTTTCCCGGTTTCCAGGCAAACATCCTCCTCCCCCCTCCCCTTCATTATGGCTGTTCCCCTCCCCATCCTTCCCCCTTGCCGCCCTCCCCCCAACAGTCTAGTTCACTGGGGGTTCAGTCTTAGCAGGACCCAGGGCTCCCCCTCCACTGGTGCTCTTACTAGGATATTCATTGCTACCTATGAGGTCAGAGTCCAGGGTCAGTCCATGTATAGTCTTTAGGTAGTGGCTTAGTCCCTGGAAGCTCTGGTTGCTTGGCATTGTTGTACATATGGGGTCTCGAGCCCCTTCAAGCTCTTCCAGTTCTTTCTCTGATTCCTTCAACGGGGGTCCTATTCTCAAT
>NW_022651923.1:0-3071 GCF_011064425.1 Rattus rattus
GTCAGCTGGTTTGTTAAATAAAGGTCAACAGCAAGGGCTGGGGAGATAGCTCAGCCAGTGAGTGCTTGACATTGAGGCTTGAGGAGCGAGCTGAATTGACACATTCCAGTTTAAAGAGAAAGGGCCTGTTGAAGCAACCAAGATGGCCAGTGTCCTGAGGAACAATGTTCAAGGTTGCTCTTGGACCTCCACACATATGATGTACACTCTCACAGATGCACTTCTGAATATACACGGACACGGACACACACACACACACACACACACACACACACACACACACACACACACACACCCATGCTGAGGCACCCCTACCCTCAGGTACCAGCCACATGATCAGTCTAGTATAAAATGCAGTCTTTTGGGGTGGGGCATGAGAAGGAGGGTTGAGAAGGTAATAGAGGCAGAGAAAGAGAGGGGACAGAGATAGAGAGAAGAGAGAAAGAAGAGAAGAAGCTGGCAGCCAGGAACACGTGAAGAGAGAAGGTGAGGGAGGGAGGAAGAGAAAGAGGGAAAAAGAGAGAGAGGGAGGGGGGCAAAGAAAGGCCAGATAGAGAGAGGGGGGTCAGAGAGGGCTAGAGAGAAGCCAAACAGTCCTTTTAGAGCAAGCCAGGCTCCTACCTGGCTGTTGTTAGGTAACTGCTAGGCGGAGCCTAGAAAAAAAATGCTAAGAGTGAGACCAAATAAAATCTTCCTTTTTAGCATTTATGTAACCCATCAGTACCAAGGACTCGATGGATCTGTGCTGATTGATATTGGGTAAGGTTCCAGATGGAGAAAATGAGGGCATCCCCAGTCTTTGAATCTTTACTGTTGTTTTCCATGGTGGACCTATTTCTTAGTTCTCCACTCAGTGGCAATCTCTAGTCCACTCCAACGTCCACGTTCTGTTTTCCATTTAACTATGTTTTTCTGGTAACATGCTGCTGACAGCAACAGTGCAGTCCACACATGCAGAAACAGAGGCACTACGAACTTCCGTGTCTGCCCACAACCAAGAAATCAGTATCCGATACATTTGCCCACTGCAAACTGGAGTTTGCAGGTGATGTACGACCATCATTTTTGAGAGAACAAATAACAAGTTCAACCACAGGAAGTGACCACTGTTAACTACTCAGAGATGGTGTCTGACTCAAGTCTTTTAAAGGAAGGTAAGTTTATTTCAGTTCACAGTTCAGGGGATACAAAAATCTAGCTGTGTGGGAGAGGCATGGTGGCAGGGAACCAGGTCTGTGATGGCAGGAAGCTTGGAGCTCACATCTGCTGTAGATCAGGAAGAAAACAAGTAGAATACTCATGTGCTTTCATGGGTCTGTCCTTTCCCTGCTTACCCCATCAGAAAGATGTAGCTCACCAGCCCTCTAACTACTTAGGACTGTTAGGACCTTGGCAAGCAAAGCTAGTGTTAAACTAGAGTTCTTCCTAGAAGCACCCGTCAGACCTCAGTGCAAAGAGAGGCGTTTGCAGGGACCAGAACAAGTTGAGGAGACACACTGGGGTTGACAGAAACTGAGACGACTTTGCAGAGTAGCCCGCTGGAAAGGGAGGAGCTATGCGAAGGAAGAGCTCAGGAACTCCTCCTAATGTTCCTTAGAGACTCAGACCCTAGGCTGTGTATTTGTAGGATGGAATCCAGGACCTGGCAAGAACTGCTGTCTAAAGGCCATGAGGTATACAAGCCTCAGGACTCACACGTGGCTGGTGGGTGTTCACTTCTAACCAGCCAGAGGGGAGACCGTGTCAAATACCTATAGCGTGTAGCGAAGATTTCATGAGGCCATAATATTGTACTGAGACTAAACCCTAGGCTACTTGAGGACCTCTAAAGAGTCTAAGAAAGAGCCTAAGAGAATGAATTTGATCATCCAATAACTTAACTACCAGCCTAAATCCAATTCTGTTTAAAGAAAGGCGTCAAAATCCAGATGCTCGGTAAAGTAACATTTTACAGGATCTAGGATACAATCTGAAATGAACGTTAAGCCGGATGTAAAGTGCAGTGCCCTATAATCAGAGGGGAACGGAGGGTGGAAACAAAGACTGAGATCCTGAATCCCGGATTTATTTTTGTCCCTTATGCAATCCCCCTTTTAATTAGCAATTGATTTTAGCTCTGTCAGCCTGTCTCGATATGAAGTTACTCTGTTTATTCCCAGATGATGTTCTTGACATCTAATTAGCTAAACATTTACCAAAGCTCCTTGGATGCCTGCTGACAGCTACTTTCTTGAAAGAGCCAAGAACCTGGGCTTGCCTGGATTAGATGAGATGTAGCTCACCATGACACATGTGGGAACAATACATAGATGGATTCCTTCCACAAAGATCATTTGCCCATTTTCTCCTTAGCCCCGGTAGGTTTTGTTTGTATGTCCCCAAGCTGCACTCCGCCATTTACCTGCTATGATCACAAAGCAAAGAAAGCTACGAAGTAAACACTGACTAACTCCCACAAGACACATGGGGACACAGGGGGCTTCATTTAAATGGTGCTCTGCTTTTCTCTGATATCCATGGGGGATTGTGACAAATTGTTTCCTTTTCTTTCGTGAGCGCGTTAAAAAGTGTCCCAACATTCATTCAATAGCTATGATTTTTACTCATAGCAAACAGCCCAGCCGAGAGAGCCTGCAGAAGGCAGTGGTCACCTGGCTGGAGAATGGACCGCTCTGTAACCAGGAGGGTGGATGATGCAAGTCTCCATTGGAGCTTCTAAGTAGTAGACTGGGGACATAGGCTGTGTTGTTTTATTTTTAAAGTCCAATTCAAATGTCAGTTTTTATTTTAAATACGTAGATCCTTGCTTCCAAAGTAAGTCAGTCTCTCTCTCTCTCTCTCTCTCTCTCTCTCTCTCTCTCTCTCTCTCTCACACACACACACACACACACACACACACACACCCAAACATGTACACATAAAGCCCCACTAAAGCACACACATATACACCTCTTTTCCCAAACACACAACCCTCACATACACATGCAAATACACATAAAAACATACAAAAATATAACCCATACACACATGCATACACACACACACACACACACACACACACACACACACAC
>NW_022651924.1:0-3067 GCF_011064425.1 Rattus rattus
AAAAAAAAAAAAAAAAAAAAAAAAAAAAAAACAAAACCTCAGGTGACAGCAAATGCTGGCAAGGATGTGGAGAAAGAGGAACACTCCTCCATTGTTGGTGGGATGGCAGACTGGTACAACCATTCTGGAAATCACTCTGGAGGTTCCTCAGAAAATTGGACATTGAACTACCTGAGGACCCAGCTATACCTCTCTTGGGCATATACCCAAAAGATGCCCCAACATATAAAAAAGACAGGTGCTCCACTATGTTCATAGCAGCCTTATTTATAATAGTCAGAAGCTGGAAAGAACCCAGGTGCCCTTCAACAGAGGAATGGATGCAGAAAATGTGGTACATCTACACAATGTAATATTACTCAGCTCTCAAAAACAATGACTTTATGAAATTCATAGGCAAATGGAGGGAACTGAAAAATATCATCCTGAATGAGGTAACCCAATCACAGAAAACACACATGGTATGCACTCATTGATAAGTGGATGTTAGTCCAAATGCTCGAATTTTCCCAAGGTGCACAGAACACATGAAACTCAAGAAGGATGAGAAAAATGCAGATGCTTCACTCCTTCTTTAAAAGAGGATCAAGAATTCCCTTAGGAGGGGATAGGGAGGCAACGTTTAGAACATAGACTGAAGGAACACTCGTTCAGAGCCTGCCCCACATGTGGCTCAAACATATACAGTCACCAAACTAGATAAGATGGATAAAGCAAAGAGGTGCAGTCTTACAGGAACCAGATGTTTATCTCTCCTGAGAAACACAGCCAGAATATGGTGAATACATAGGCGAATGCCAGCAACAAACCACTGAACTGAGAATGGGACAAAGGTTGAAGGAATAAGAGAAAGGACTGAAAGAGTTTGAGACCCCATATGAACAACAATGCCAACCAACCAGAGCTTCTAGAGACTAAGCCACTACCCAAAGACTATACATGGACTGACCCTGGGCTCCAAATTCATAGGTAACAATGAAGAGCCTAGTAGGGGCACCAGTGGAAGCAGAAGCCCTTGACCCTGCCAAGGCTGGACATCCACTGAATGGGATTGTTGGGAGGAAGGTGGTAATGGGGGGAGGATGGGGAGGGGAACACCTACATAGAATGGGAGGGAGAGGGGTTAGGGGGTTGTTTGCCTGGAAACTGTCAAAGGGAGTAACATTTGAAATGTAAATAAGCAATACCCAATTTAATAAAAATGGAGAAAAAAAAGAATCTTCACTGAACATATTTGAAATTTTTACATATATATATATATATATATATATATATATATACACATATATATATTTAGAAGGCAGCTAGACAGCATGGCCATGTTTAACAAAACAAACAATAGTAGGCTCTGTCCTAGGGCTTTCCATCTCCTCAGTCACGTGCATTTTCCATGTTACAATATCAAATAAGAAATTCTTCCTATGGAACATATTCTATACTCAATCAAAAATAGTTGACTTTCCTCCCAAGTTGCATGCCATGCTGTTTATTATTAGCATACCCCAAGTGTAAGATCATTGATGTCTTTTCACTCTTAGAAACCTGCATAACATCTTCTGTAAACTAGGAAAGCTAAGCATCAGGGAAAGAGTCATCTAGTCAATTCAAGTTTGGATCCTATTACAGATGGTTGTGAGCCACCATGTGATTGCTGGGATTTGCAGGACCTCTGGAAGAGCAGTCAGAGCTCTTAACCATTGAGCCATCTCTCCAGCCCAATGTGTGTATTAGGTTTCTCTAGAGGAATAGATCTGATAGAGTTAATACTTATGTGCGATTTACTAGAATGACTTACAGACTGTGTCCAGCATTTGGATTTTCTTCAGATATTTTATCTCTTGAACTCTATTTTTATATCTTAAATTGTCTTCTTAATTTCATTTAAGTCTTTTATGTTGTTCTTTTGGAGTACATTTATATCTTTTTTGAACTATAAAAACCTACTTATCATCATTATTTTTGTTTGGAAGTTTGCCCAGAATATTGCTCATTACTATGGGATCAATAATTTTGGAGGGGATTATGTTATGATTTTTCATGTTACTTTTGTCTTACCACAAGTGTTTGAACATCTAATTCAACTTTTTTGTTCAAGTTACCTTTCTTCTTTAATAGATGGATGTAAAATAATCAGGAGAAGACTGAGTTTCAAAGGTTCTGAGACATTATATTCTATGAGATTGGTATTGAAGTTACTTGTTTTATCTCTAGCTTCCATTAAAGCTCCACTACTGTTGCCACTAACAATCAATATCCAAGAGCTCAAATACCCATAACTGACTCTTGATGTCTCTATGTCCTGCAGACATCAGCTCTGGACTGATGCTCACATCCTTAGCCTCCCATGTCTGTTGTAAGATTCCATAATCATGGACACATTTCCCCACATTTCCACAGCTTCTACCCTGGGTAAGCTTGAGCCTCCTATCTGGATCCATAACAAAAGACTTCTGCCATACCATGTTGAAGAATTTATAGTCTGTGTACCTCTAATTTGTTTCTTGTCTATCATGAATAGACTACTAATAAATATGGGTATAAATGTCTCAGTTACAGGACCCCTTTGGGGAGAATTAGAGGAAGTATTGGAAGAGTTGAAGGAGCTTGCGACCCCATAAAAACAACAATGCAACTCAATAAAATCCTGGCAAACCAAATCCAAGAGCACATCAAAACAATCATCCACCATGATCAAGTAGGTTTCATCCCAGGCATGCAGGGATGGTTTAATATACTGAAAACCATCAACGTGATCCATTATATAAACAAACTGAAAGAACAAAACCACATGATCATTTCATTAGATGCTGAGAAAGCATTTGACAAAATTCAACACCCCTTCATGATAAATGTCCTGGAAAGAATAGAAATTCAAGGCCCATACCTAAACATAGTAAAAGCCATATACAGCAAACCAGTTGCTAACATTAAACTAAATGGAGAGAAACTTGAATCAATCCCACTAAAATCAGGGACTAGACAAGGCTGCCCACTCTCTCCCTACTTATTCAATATAGTTCTTGAAGTTCTAGCCAGAGCAATCAGACAACAAAAGGAGGTCAAGGGG
>NW_022651925.1:0-3061 GCF_011064425.1 Rattus rattus
AACCATCCTAAATGTGGGTGGCGTCATCCCATGGCGTCAGGTGATGGACTGGATACTAAAGAGAAAGTGATCTGAGCACCAGCGGTCACCTCTCTCTCTCTCTGCTTCCTGACTGTGGATGTGTGTGTGTGTGTGTGTGTGTGTGTGTGTGTGAGAGAGAGAGAGAGAGAGAGAGAGAGAGAGAGAGAGAGAGAGAGAGAGCGCGCGGCTGCCTCATGCTCCTGCCGCTGTGCCGCTTGCCACAATGGACTGCATCTGTGAACTGTGATTCACACTGACTGAAACTTCCCTCCCTTAAACTGCTTTTATCGGGAAATTTTTTCATAGCAGTGATAAAAAACTAAGTTGAGAGATTAAGGTTGCTTTCCGTGTGCTTATCACGCCCAAACTCACACACTCGTTTTCTGATCTGGTTCCCCTATAGGCTCAGAACTCTCATACCCAGACTGACATATTGTGTGATTTCCAAACGTGAAGGGGTCAGCCAGTGGCTTTAGGATTTTCGGTGTCTTTAGTCTCTGCAGGATGGAGGGAACCAGGGGTGGGAAGGATCACTACCACTCTCCGTACAGATACTATGTTACCGTTGCCTTTAATGTGATTTTATGCGACAAATGTTGCCTCAAGGACATTTTAATCTCTTTGTAACAGCCTTGTAATAAAACCTTGTTGAAAGAACTCAGAAGAGTCTAAATTCTCTTCATCGATTCTCTCAAACGTGTGTGATCCTGAGAAGGCCTGGAAGGGGGAAAAAGAAAAAAAGAGATAGGTGTTTCCAAGAAACTTCCCTCTGGCAGGCGCAGGCTGTGAAGGAAGGGGCTGACTCCAGGTGGGCGGCAATCACAGCAGAGGGGGTGTCTTGCTCTCTTGGGGATTAGGGCAATGCAGGCAGGTTGGAAGGACAGAGACCAGCCTGGAAGGACCCTCACTGCCCAGTATGGCACAATGAGAGCCAAGAGATACTGACGGCAACACTGAGGTTTGAACATTCACACGCCCACAGTGATGCTCATAGTGCAAAGTCCTTCTCCACATGGCATGCCTGTGGGCATGTGCTCCAGGACAAGGATCAGAACACGACTCATCTGTCCTTGTCACAGACTCCAGTCAAACCCATCGACTGATGCTAATCCTTCTCGGAGAACCTGCAGGAGGCCATCAGAGTTGTGTTTCACAGACGAGTCTACACTCCCACCCCTCACAATGGGGTCACATTTGGAGAAAGTCTTTGGAGGTGTCACTTGGCATGATGGGTAATCCCAATTGTCAACCCATCAGGTTTAAAATCGCCATAGAAACCAACCCCTGGGCACATCTGTGAAGGAACTTCTTGATCGGGTTGATTAAAGTGAGAATATCTACCTAGAATATAGCTGACACCATGCTATTGTTTGGGATCCCAGACTGGATAGAAAGGAGGGAGTGAGTTGACCACGGCCTCCTCCCCCCTCTGCTTCCCGAGTGTGCATCGTGACCACACACGCTCCGGCTGCCTGACTTCCTCACCAGGATGGGCTACAATCTTGAACTGCGTTTGAAATGTACTATTCCTTCCTCAAGTCGCTTTTGTCCGGTGATTTGTGAGGACAGTGGGACAAGTGACTATACACATGATGAACTGAGCATCGAAGTGTTAAAACCAGACGACCTGGGCTCTTCATAATGAGGAAGACTAGAAGCTGAGGGGTGTGTCTCACAGACAGGGCCCCCTGCTCAGCACCCTGGCAGAGCTCTGGATCAAATACTGGGGACGAAATAACAAAAGAGAAGATTAGAATAGAGACCTCCAGAAAAGCGGTGTGATGCGATGGTAGCCACGGTAGCCACCAGCCACAGAGAGGTCTTGGGAGGAAATGGCCCGTTCACAGAACACCCTTTCTTCCAAAAACCTTAGGTAAGGGGGCTTCTCAAGGGGCTGGAGCTTGCTGACAGCCAGGTGGCAGTCAGTCCAGGCACACCAAGGATTCAGCGACTGGATGTGAACACCTGTCTGTGTGAGGAGAGACTCAGTTCCACAGGGCAACTGTACAGCACAGCACACGGCCAAGCCCGAGTCAGGAACAGAAATTAAATAAAGTCTGAGGCCAGCCAGCTGAATGATAACATTATGCAGAAGCAGCACTCGGCTAGGGGCAAACGACATCTTTGATCAGACCCTGGGCTTCAAAGGTCAGCTCTGAAGGACTCAGGAGGGCAGACAGGGAATGTAAAGTGTGACTGTCCTTAAAGCTCAGTGCTATTATGTCAGTGTGAAAGGATGTAGTGAAAAAACTGTGCTGTCTTAGGAGAAGCCAGTCCTCTCCTCTGAGCCCCCAGCCCTCCTCTCTGAGACCCCAGTCCTTTCCTCTGATTCCCTCAGTCCTCCCCTGTGAGCCCCTCTGATACCCTAGTTTCCGTCTCTGAGCCCACAATCCTCCCTCTGAGCCCCAGTCCTCCCCTGAGTTCCAGCCTCCCAACCCTCCTCCCCACAGGTTTGCTTATGTGCTAATGACTTCACTGTTTATTTTAGGTGTCTACAACCCATTCTTGCAGGAGTGAGAAGTACCAGTGTTTATTTTCCACAGCTTCAGGGGTGTGGAGACAGAAGTCACCAGATGCTCAGACCTGCATGGCAGAGACTGGTATCTTCTCTCCCACCCAGTGTCCCTCCTTTCACCCCCGAGGGCTTCCCCATGAAGTGTGTGGCTCAACCCTGGGCCACAAGAGTGAGCCATATGCTTCCTTCTGAGGCATAGGGATTTGTCTCCTAAACATGAGTGAGTACAATCCAGACCCCTTCCTTTGAACCCAGCATCCCGACTTGCAGGGCTGCTAGGGAGATGCTGCTCCCACATCCCTGGGCTGAGAGACTCTCCCCAGCGTAAGTCCTAGGAGACGGAGCCTTAGAGACGTGATTGGGTCGTGAGGGCAGGGTCCACAGATGGAGTTGGTGAGCTACACCGTCAGCCAACCTTTGCCTCCCTTCTCAAAGGCAATCAGGGAAGAGCAAAGACAGCTCTGCCGCTGGCTTTGCCAGGTTCTGAGTGACAGCCGCCAATGCCTTCCACCATTGGCAAAGATT
>NW_022651926.1:0-2849 GCF_011064425.1 Rattus rattus
GCCATGGGTTAGCATTTTTCTTACTATATGGTATATAAGTGATACAATATATTTCATCAGATCTTCTCTCATGTTGTCATATTATCATTACATAATTAAAAACATTGTCCTACAGCAGCCTCGTATGGCTGTTCCCTGAGAGATTCTAACAGCACCTGACCAGTACAGATGCAGATATTCACAGACAACCATCAGACTGAGCCTGGGGACCCCATGGAAGAGTTAGGGGAAGGACTGAAGGAGCTGAAGGAGATTGTAACCCCATAGGAAGAACAATATCAACTAACCAGACCACCCAGAGCTCCCCGAGATGCCACCACCAACCAAAGAGTATACATGGAGGGATCCATGACTCCAAATACATATGTAGCAGAGGATGGCCTCGTCTTACATCAGTGGGAGGAGAGAACCTTGGTGTTGTAAAGGTTTGAGGCCCCAGCATAGGAAGATGCTAGAACAGTGAGGTGGGAGTGAGTGAGTGGTTGAGGAGCACCCTCATAGAGGCAAAGGGGAAGGGGAGAGGGTAATAGGTTGGGCGGTTTTGTAGGGGTAACTGGGAAGGGGAATATCATTTAAAGTATAAAAGTTTAAAATAATGAATAAAAAAATCAGAAAAGCATCATCCTATATGTAATATAAGTATTCCCTGTTTCATGTTTTTAAATAATACTCCAAAGCTAGACCACCATGGCTGCTAAGAGAGCAGTCACCAAAGTATTCTTAGGAGGAATCTGCTAGAGCAGTAGAAAAATAGATCGTCTTTCCTCCACAGACACTCGCAAGCTGAGTGATTAGTTCTAGACACTGTGGTGTTCCTCTGAGCTTTGTCACTGCTGCAATTTGGTTTCATCATACTCTGCTTGCATAATATGGGTTACTTAGTGTTTTGTGGCTTCTTGGCTCCTCTTTCCACATCTTTTTCTTGATTTTATTATCATGCCCCAATCTACATTCTAGATCTCACTTTTAAGTTCCTGCTGTGAGAATAAGTTCTTCATCTGTGAGCAGATAGACAGCACTATATACCCTTCCCTTTCTCCAATGCTTCTGCTGGTCTGCTTGGTCCCTGATATCTTATTTTCTTTTAAATGTTCAAATGCAAAAGCTTGGAACTTTACTAATTCTTTTCTCTCATTCTCTCCCATCCACAAAGCCCATACAAGTTCTACGTAATCAGTTCATTTCCTTTCCTCCTCTCCCTCTGTCTCTATTTCAGTATCCAGCACATCTTCATTAAAACGACAACCTATTATATCCCATAAGAATAACTTCAAATTTTGAATATCATGCCAGACTGTAAGCATTAATTGCTTAATTAATATAATAAATAAACAAGCAAATCTACTGCACAATCCTAGATCCATTATCTCTGATTTTAATTTTCGATATTTGGTTTATTTGTGTTTTCATAACACTTCATGCACAATTTCATCTAACAATTTCCACATGCTTTTTGGTGGTTAAGGTGGTAGAGAGAACAGAAGACTTTAAATGTCTCTTCCCTAAAGCAGTGAGCTCTTAAAATGTAGAGACACATCTTCTTGTTGAGCCCTCTTGTTAAGCACATTGCTTATCATACAGCAAAAAAATAATGTTTACAGAATTGAATTCTTAAACATGAAATTGAATTAAATTTCTCCATCAGGAATGTTAACATCAGGAGATATGCAAGGTCTTCTAGCATATTTCTTTGTTTTCAAAGCACAAAGAAGTACCAGAAATAAAAACGATGTTATATGCCAAGTAGAGAAGAGACGTCGATGCCAGGGTGAATATTTAAGATTTGATGCATTTAGAGATGACATTTTAGAGAAATTCATTAGACAGTGCTCCGTTAACTACATGAGACAAATGAAGGAAAAACATTAGTGAGCTAATTCAGGTATTGAAGTGATTCTCCTGTCAGATTATTAGAGTACAAAGTTTGCCAACACAAAAGCAAATGGGAATGTGTTGACAAAGGAAAGTTGAGTCAAAAATATTTCAAGTAGACAAAGTAAAATTGAACTTTAAGGTTTGAGGTAGAAGTGTAGATATGGCAGAAGTTTAAGATCTTTGTGTTGGCTGATTCTGAATGTGTATAGTCTAATCTTCAAAGGACCCTTCTTGGTAAATTTAAAGAATGGGTCTTGGAGCTTCTCAGGCCACTGATGAACTGAGGTACACAGTTTGAAGGTCATGGGGGAAATTTGGGGAATTCCTTTCCTAAAGCCATCATCTCTGCCTTGGGACAGTCACAAACAGCTTGTTACTTAAGTTTTTTTCCAAATGCCAAGAAGTTTAGAAAAATAAATAAATCTATAAAATATTCATCCTCAGAGCAGCTTGAAGTTAGCATGGGGCTATTCAAGCCTGTAACAACTGTTAATGTTGCAAAATATTATTCAGATTCCAAATACTTCCAGAAAGAAAAGAAATGTCCTTTAAGAACTTGTAACATGGTATTGTCCCTGATGTCTCCAGGGATGAAAATGTGTAAGTGAGATTGAAAGTGACTCCAGAGAGCAAACTGGAGGTGCTTTATCCTTTAGACTGTTGTATAATTTGTAAGGATTTATTTAAAAACTAGTTTAAATTCTGTGACATGAGCAAAGTGCAGTCAGAATATGTTCTTTCTAGAATTATATTTCACAGAAAATGCATTTTTATATTTAACAAATCTGGTATTCCTTTAGAAGGTTTTCTCTTGAGGTTGGAGAAGAGAGTAATATACGATTTGTTGTGAAGCACATTTCTTGTAGCCATTTAAATGCTCTTTGGGTATCAGCTGATAGGCAGACTGTAACCTCCATTACCCCCAATTCTCCTGAAGACAATGTTTTGTTTTTTATTATTAAGTTTGTTCTCCG
>NW_022651927.1:0-3049 GCF_011064425.1 Rattus rattus
CTCATCAGGTACGCCCCGGAAATGGGCAAAGACCTGGCATGAAGGCACTCTTGCACATGCGCACACAGCCAATCTCCCGATAGGGAGCCGGCTTGCGCGGTAAAGGCTAGCGCCATCTTGACTGACCTGGCCTTCCACGTGGGGCGCAGTGGAAGCCAGCGCCATCTAGTGGTGGCGAATGTTATTGTGGCCCTTTACAAATATGCACATTAAATCGTCATGAGAATCAACTTAGATGCTAAAGAAAATTTAGAACCAAAGAGGCACCTATGAAAATAGCTTTTCTCATTCTTTGTTAGTATTCCTATTATTAGTAGCCCCAAACAAAGCATCTTTCAGTAAAAGGATTAAAACAATATCTAGATTCAGCTAAACCACCAAAAATAAACCAACAGGTCAACAAGCTAAAGAGGCTTACAGCAAACAAAGAGAATGAGGTAGCAATGGAGAAAGCCTTCCAGAAAAAGAACATTCCCAGAGCCAGAACTCGACAGAATTCGATAATATATTCAAAGAAGATCTACAGCCAATTCTTCTTAAACTGCTAGAAAGAACAGACCGGGCACTCTTCAATTCCTTTTCCAAAGTCGTTCTAAGAGCAAAACCATGTAAAGACAACAAACACTGAAGACCATTTAATGAAATCCCAACATCAGGCATGAGAAGCCTACTTTTGCTTTGTTACAAGATATGACTTCAATAAATCTAGGAAGTTGGCTAGGTTTCCAGTGTCAGGACTCACCCCATTTTTGCTTGGGTATTAAGTCCAGTTAGAGAGCTGTGGGTTACTGCCAGGATATGCATATTATTGCACCTTTAGTTTATTGCAGTGTGCTGGTTGATTTTCTCACTCTTAAGGTATCAAAATTGAGTAGGACGATTGGTTACTTCCCTCTTTTTCAAGCTTGCTTGGTGCCTTCTGGTTACGTAAAAGCCTGTCCTCAGAGAGGAGGGATTTCAGGTCATTTCCAGGTAGGAGTCTCTAAACGTTGTGACTGAAGTACGCGGTATGTTTAGCAGTAAGGACTTATCCTTCATCTCTGGAGGACGAAGGGCAGCAGCGATAGGCAGTATGTTTTGTTAATAATGTGTATGAGTGTGGGCATGAGTGCAGGTAGTTCATGGAGGTCAAGGTATCCGATTCCCTGGAACTGGAGTTAAAGGCATTTGCGAACTACCTGATGTGGGTACTTGGGAACTCTGTTCCATTGGAAAAGTCCTAAAGCATTTAGTCATCTTTATAGCCTTTTTTTTTTCTTCATCTTTATTGACTTGGGTATTTCTTATTTACATTTCGATTATTATTCACTTTCCCGGTTTCTGAGCCAACATCCCCCTAGCCCCTCCCCTCCACTTCTATATGGGGGTTCCCTTCCCTTTGTCATACCTTTCTCCTTTTTCTTTCCTTTTTTTCCTCTTTGTTTTCTTCCTTTATTTCCTCCTCTCAACTGTTTCACAGTGAGCTGCATTAGAGTTGCATACAACGTCTCGACTGAAGGATTATTTTTAGGAGCATGCATGTCTTATCACCCCACCCCGAAAAAAAAAGCTTACCCTTCACCAAGTGCCCATTAAGTGTCTATAAATACTTAGGAAGGAATGGGGGTGTAATGGTTTCTTCTTCCATTATATAGATTTATATGTCCAGGTGTGGCAGCTCATAACATCTTCTCACCACTATGAAAGAATATTGATAGATCTCATATTGGGCAGGTAGTGCTGTGGTATTTAGAGTGCAGAGGCATGTTCTAAATTTTTCTGTCACACTCCACAACAGGCTTTTGTGTGCTGTTCATAATGTCATCTGTAATATTCCTTGTGCCTTGAAAGAAGTAAACTAGGAATCTGATTTATTGTTTAACATTCAGCAGTATCACCACTTGGTCTGGTTAAAAGTCTCTGCATTTACCACTGTGTGTTATACAAACAAGCTTCTCTGACCAATGTGGACAGTAACACTAATTTATATATATAAACACCATTATTTAGGCAACACTTTGATGAACACACCCTGTACAGATAGCCTTCTGTATCGGTAACTTCCCTACTAGGGAATATTCCTTCTATATCCTCCCTAGCCATGTGCTTTTCCTCAGGTCGAGAGTATCAGACAGATCTCAAATCTGTTCAGAGAGATTTGGTGCCACTGCATCAGCAGCCAGGTCTTTCCCAGTGTTTGGTAGCGTAGTTTGCAGGGTCTACACTGAGTAACATTCGGATGCCCATCCTCCCACAGCAGTTAGCATGGTGCCTTCTATCACCATGAGTTAGTCAGCAGGGTGAAAGCTTCCATCCCATTACCAGCTTGATTTCTCTGTGTCTATAGAAAACATGTGGTGTCTCCAGCAGCAGGGTCTTACTACATAGTTTTTTTCTGGGCTTCCAACATATACATGTCTTGTTTTGTACATACTAAGCAATTATATTTGTATGAAAGCATAAAAATTTATAAAAATTATAAATCTATAACCAAAGTTCTAGATCGAAATGTATAAGTACTTTCCTTGATTGTAGGACAAACTATCAAAGAAAGACATATTGATTTTGGTTCACAACTTTTTTAGTACAGTCCATCATTGTAAGAAAGGCATGGCACAATTTCCTGTTTGTTATATAGCCCAAGATGGAGGTTAATGTAATGATATCACCTATACTTAGAGGAAGACTACCAACAAAACTTAATTCAGAAGCCCTCTGTCAGACATGCCCAGAGACTTGTATTCAACTAATTCTATATTCTGTCTAGTGGGCAATCAATATAAACCATTGGAGAAGCCTTTCATTTTACCTTTCTTCAGACTTACATGTGAACTATGTGCTTGAATAACAGAACATGACCCACAGTTTAAGAAATTGTGTTACAAGACTGAAAAGACGATGACTTCAACCATTAAAGACTAAAGTTTAAGAAAATAGTTGTGGTACAAAGGACAAATAAAGACAGATAGTTCGGTATACAATGATGAGGTCAATCATCTGAAAAATAGGGTAGTGAGTTATTAGAAACATTTTTAGAAGATGTAATACCAAATCCTATCTATTGCTTTGA
>NW_022651928.1:0-3058 GCF_011064425.1 Rattus rattus
ATTTACAAGATTTGACATTTCTAATTAATGCTTATGTTTAGGTAAATAAAGTTTGTGAGGTGCTAGAGAGATGGCTTAGTGGTTAAGAACACTAAATACTGTTCCTTTAAAGGCCATTTAAGAACTCAAACTAGATTGCCTGGACCCCTTAACGAGGGAGGACAATGATACTAGACAGTTTATATCTTAATAAATAAAATGGGGGAGTTATATCCCTGTATGCTATGTATGCTATACAATTATTTAATAATACTCCTTTTATTTCCAATTTTAAAATTTGGATGCCAAGGAACTCTGAGTGTTTATGGCACCCTACAACTAGGCATACTTCTGCATTTGGCGTGATCCTGTCCAGGTATTTTTATGGGGAAGAGGGAATGTTTGTGTTTTTTCTACAGGATGCTACAGGAGTGTGCCAGCTGCCTGAGTGTCTGGTGAGACATGCTGATCCTGGGAGCATAAAGATTCAGCTCTCGTGGTTCGGGTCTCTGGAGTCATTCCTGTGCCCTGCGAGGAAGATGGAAGATTCCCCCTCACCTTTTGTCATCACAGAAATTCTGGCGTTGCTGCAGTCAGTGTGTCCCGTCCCACCACGGCCTATGCTCAGACCCTCTGTGCACTGCTTGCTGGAGAAGACTGGACTCCAGCCATTACTGCCCCCCTCATTCCCCTGGCGACTCTTGCTGCCTTAACTGGTGTTGTCATTTTGCAGTCTGTAGCTTCACAGGAATGCCATCTGCATGAAGCTGCTGTGGACTTGGGAACTCTGCCCTGGTTGTGCAGATCTCAGACATGGTTCCATTGCCTGCTGGTTGTTCCAGAGAAGAATGACCGATCCTAAACAGTCCTGGGAAAGACCTTGTTACTTTTGCTGCTATTGTAGCAGCCATTACTACTGCAGCCATTGTGTCTGCAGTGTCTAGAGTTACCCTCCCCCAATCTATTGTTAGGCAAGCACAGTGGGTGAACTTTCTGGAGTAGTTGCTAACAACTGGGAATTCTAAATTTTATTATATTAATGGAGCGGCTTGACTACGGCCCTTGGTGGTAGCAGCTGAGGAGAACCAGATGAGGTGCCCACTACTTATCGGGAGTGGTTCTGTTTGGTGCAGCCCTATGCTGTGGATTAGTGTTCATGCTATGGTTGGTTTGCAAACTCAGATCTCAACAGAAACATGACAAGGTCGTTGTCACTCAAGCACTTGCGGCCATTGAACAAGGGGCCTCCCCTGGAATTTGGTTATCTATGCTCAGGAATTAGTCGGCATCTGAGTTCTCTGCTCTTGCACCCCATGGATTTGTGGATCCATTGCACTGGGATGAGAGAGACTCAATGATTCTTTGATCAGCCCTTCTACATCGCTGAGGTTTCCTCATTGCACGAGATAGGGTGATCATGATTTCCCCACTAACTCATTTTCTGGCTGGCCTCTTTTGTAGAGTTCGCCCTAGGTCGTTTAGCAGTTACTGTCACACAGCACTGAGGTATCCAGAGATGGGCAACTTTCCTCATGCACAGACCAATCTAAGACACGGGGCCCAGTGGCGATATGGTTACCCTACGACGGATAAGGCTGTGACATTAGAGGAACGACCTAAGACAGGAGCCACAGCAGTTGGACGTAACTGCAGAGGCCTAGACCAGCCTCATTCTAGTAAAACAAAAAGGGGGAGATGTGGAAAGCCGTGATAGCATTCACCATTACAAGATGGCGCCGGCTTCCGCTGTGCCCCACGTGGTAAGCCGCGATAGCATTCGCCATTACAAGATGGCGCTGGGGGGGTTGGGGATTTAGCTCAGTGGTAGAGCGCTTGCCTAGGAAGCGCAAGGTCCTGGGTTCAGTCCCCAGCTCCGAAAAAAAGAACCAAAAAAGAAAAAAAAAAAAAAAACAAGATGGCGCTGGCTTCCGCTGCGCCAGCCCGACTTCCTTTCAGGAAACTAGCTGTGTGCGCATGTGCAAGAGTGTGTTCGCGCCAAGTCTTTGCCCACCCCGGGGCGTGCCAGTGAGATCATGGGTAAGCGACCAATCAGGCGTGGACGCGCCGTGCTAGGGTTTTATAAGCAGCGCCTTTCTGGGCCCCGGGTCTCTCCTCTTCAAGATGCAATAAACGCTTTGCTGCAGAAGGATCCTGGTGTCCGCGCATCGTTCTTGATGGCGAGACGTTGGGCGCGTGACATTGGAGCTCTTTAATGTCATGGGGAGTGTCAAAGAATACCAGAATGAGCCTCTGTAAGAATAACAAAGTGTGTCTCTCAGTATAGGCTGTTGAAGCACTTCGTTCACAGCAGTGTCCTGTAGATTACATGGGTAATTGATGCCAAGAGAGATACTCTCCTGATCATATATCAAGGCCTCAGTTACTTTGTACTTGAACACACATGAATAGGGATTCAAGATGTTAAGCAGTTTCGACTCAAGGACTTACCTGCTTCACATCAGACATTAGCTAAAAAGGTCCTCCAATTCTTGTTTAAGCCAGCTTTAGAATTTCAGTGCCAGAGGAATGGCTTTAGGAGGTGTGGTCTATATCTGTGATGGCATATGTCATCATATGGCTACAATGGTGGGGAACAGGGACATAGCTGAGTTCAGCTTAAAGATAGCTTTCTTGCTCTGTCAGGGATTCACTGTATCTCTTGAACTGTCCATCCTCAGACTTCTGTTTTAGACTAAGCATACTTTTTCCTGACACTATGTCCACATATGTTCCTTTTTACTTGTGTTTATCTACCTACAGAGTTTGCTAAGAAGGCATCATCCCAACCCTCCACAGGCCCTGTTGAGGAGGAGAGAATGAAGCATTTGGAGAACCTCAAAACTGCTCTCCACAAGATGAAAAATGAGAGAGAAGAACTCCGGAGAATCCTGGCAGATTACCCTGGGAAGAATTTAAATGACAGGTAATCACAATGCAAGTTCTTTGTCGACTATCTTGAGATGTCTGTTAAACTCATATTTCCTCAAATCACAGTAGGCTACAACTCCAGGGTGTCCTCATGGTCAAAATCATATTCCTGATTGCATCAGATTGTGAAGTTCAGATAGGAATGAGATGG
>NW_022651929.1:0-3062 GCF_011064425.1 Rattus rattus
TAAGATCAAAAACTCAGGTGACAGCAAATGCTGGCGAGGATGTGGAGAAAGGGGAACACTCCTCCATTGTTGGTGGGGTTGCAGACTGCTACAACCATTCTGGAAATCAGTCTGGAGGTTCCTCAGAAAATTGGACATTGAACTGCCTGAGGATCCAGCTATACCTCTCCTGGGCATATACACAAAAGATGCCCCAACACATAAAAAAGACACGTGCTCCACTATGTTCATCACAGCCTTATTTATAATAGCCAGAAGCTGGAAAGAACCCAGATGCCCTTCAATAGAGGAATGGATACAGAAAATGTGGTACATCTACACAATGGAATATTACTCAGCTATCAAAAACAATGACTTTGTGAAATTCGTAGGCAAATGGTTGGAACTGGAAAATATCATCCTGAGTGAGCTAACCCAATCACAGAAAGACATACATGGTATGTACTCATTGATAAGTGGCTATTAGCCCAAATGCTCGAATTACCCTAGATGCCTAGAACAAATGAAACTCAAGATGGATGATCAAAATGTGAATGCATATTGCTCCTGATAGACACAGCCAGAATACAGCAAATACAGAGGCGTATGCCAGCAGGAAACCACTGAACTGAGAACAGGTACCCCGTTGAAGGAATCAGAGAAAGAACTGGAAGAGCTTGAAGGAGCTCGAGACCCCATATGTACAACAATGCCAACCAAACAGAGCTTCAAGGGACTAAGCCACTACCCAAAGACTATACATGGACTGACCCTGGACTCTGACCTCATAGGTAGCAATGAATATCCTAGTAAGAGCACCAGTGGAAGGGGAAGCCCTGGGTCCTGCTAAGACTGAACCCCCAGTGAACTAGACTGTTGGGGAGAGGGAAGCAAGGGGGGAGGGTTGGGAGGGGAACACCCATAAGTAAGGGGAGGGGGGGAGGGGGATGTTTGCCCGGAATCCGGGAAAGGGAATAACACTCGAAATGTATATAAGAAATACTCAAGTTAATAATAATAAAAAAAAACCTGCTTCTCAATAAAAAAAAAAAGAAACAGCATGGCAAATTCGTTTACTGTTATTTCATAGTAGCCTTTCCTTTTCTGAGAGACAGAAAGGGAGGATCCATATGAGAGGAAAATTAAGAAGGAAGTAGAAGTAGGGAAAGTGGAACTGTATTCTTATTACATAGATCATCTATATCTAACTAAAATGAAAAAAGGGGTATGGGCCAATGAGGATTTGAGAACGTTCATAATGAGACAAAAATGTTTCTAAGTAGCACAGTTCTGGTTCAGTTTTAGTGTAATGTGACTAGGGACATTCATATACATTAATATTAGCAGTAACTATGTATAAGGACACATTTTAAAATATCTGAGAAAATTAAAGTACAGAAGCTGGCTCCTGATTTTCTTGGCTGTTTCTTCCAACTGTGATGAAAACCTACTCTCCCTCCTTTCAATATTCATTGTCTCAGTCACTGTTTTGGAAAATTAGTTCATTTCATATTTAGGGTGTTGATTCTGCATATGTATGTGTGCAATACTTGGATGTGTGCTACCTGTAGAAATAAGAAGGGAGTGATAGATTCCATGAGGCTGGCATCGAGATGGAATTCAGGAGTTGTTTTTTTTTTTTTTTAATTTTACTAGAAAGAAAACCTGTGTTCTCCTGAATAGCATCAAATATTCCTAACTACAGCAACATATGTGCTTAGTTCTGATTCCACATCTTCTGTTACTCTCAGCAGAAGCTCATTTGGTATGGAAACATGGCAAATGAATTCTGAGAGTTCTGAAGCACCCCAAAGAGGGAGCACAATTTCCTCTTTTATGTGCATATCTAAACACTTGGTGTTTCTGATACAGAGCTCTCCTCTCCTGCCCCATCTTTTATTCGTTTACCCACATTCAGTGGTATCAATGCACTCCTGTAACTATTAGTAATATTGACCTGTTTGGGTGTCAAGAGAAGTATGTTATCATTTCTTCTATTGAAATGTTTACAGGAATAACCACGAGAACATTGGGACTTGCTTAGATAGCTTGCTTAGCACAACAACAAAAGCCCAGGCAGCAAGAACAAGAATTAATAAGTGGGACATCATGGAACTGAAATGCTTCTATGAGAGATTTTGACAGTGTTAATAGGACAAGATGGCAGCTTATTGAAATGCAAAAGTTTCACCAACCCAACGTCTGAGAGAGACTAATTTACAAAATATATAAACATCTCAAGAATCTAGATACTATCAAACCAAATAAACCAACTAAAAATAGGGTACAGATCTGAATAGAAAATTCTGAACAGAGGAATCTGAAATATCTAAGAAGCATTTAAAGAAATGTTTAACATACTTGGTTCTCAGAAAAATGCAAATCAGAATGACTCTAAAAATCCTCTGATACTTCTCCGAATGGCTAAGTTCAAAAACACAATGAGAGTTCATGCAGTTAAGGCTATGAAGAAAGTGCTGGTAGAAATGGTAACATGGGGCTGGAGAGATGGCTCAGCCGTTAAAGGCTAGGCTCACAACCAAATATATAAGAAATGGTAACATGTACAGACGCTATGACAATCACTATGATCGTTTCTCAGATAACTGGGAATCCATCTCCAGGACATATACCAAAAGGACATTCTATCCTACCACAAGGTCATTTGCTTAAATATGTTCATAGCAGTTTTAATCATAATACCAAGAAACTGGAAACATACATGACACTCAAAAGAAGGATGGATAGGGAAAATTGCACATTTACTCAATAGAGCATTACAAGGTTGATATAAAAAATAACATCATGAATTTTGCAGGCAAATGGATTGAAATGTACTTTTGCCTTAATGAGGTAATCCAGTCCCAGAAATTTGCACAGAAATGAATTCACTTGAAATTGGTTATTAGCTGTAATGCAAAGAACAATCATACAACAGACCCATGGGATCAATAACAAGAGAGCTCAAGTGTGGAATGCAGGGACCTCTCCAGGGAGGGACAACAGAATAGATTCCCTGGGGACAGTGGGCAGGTGGGGATGGATAAAGCAAAGATGAGGGAACATTATGGAAGCAGAGAGTA
>NW_022651930.1:0-3071 GCF_011064425.1 Rattus rattus
CTTAAGTGTAATTTAAACTACAGTCAAATATCCAGCAACATGTTAAAAAGAAACCAGAAGCTGGTGAGTCCCAACTTAAGGTAATAGAATAAATGCAGATAGAAAAGCCATTTTCTCACACCACATAATGGAATCAATTTGGCAAAACAGCAGTTTAAAGAAAATTCACGGGGTTGGGGATTTACCTCAGTGGTAGAGCACTTGCCTAGCAAGCGCAAGGCCCTGGGTTCGGTCCTCAGCTCTGGAAAAAAAAATTCACCAAAAACATTGACTGTGACAAAAGCTGGGGGGAGGAGATGGTGGACTCATTCTATAGGACAATGGCTGTTTTAAATGTTTTAAAAACACAGGTTGTAATTCTAGAGTTGACTGACTCCCAGCCTAAGAGAGATGATTACCAGCCTACCCTAGATCTTTTATTCAGCTGGTCTTTTCATTTCAATATTGTTACTGTGCTGGTTTTTACTTTATTTTTCAATTCAATGTAGTATTTTGAGATATAAAATGTATTGGTATTATTGGGATCTAAGGAGAGCGATTCAGTATTTTCTGTTGTGTAGTTATTTCTTTTTGAGTACGTTCCTCACACACTGACAGACTTAACGTGACATTTGTTCTCGTATACTATTCATCACCATTTTACTGTCTCTGTTGCCAGTGCTTCTTAGTCTATGTGCATGCATAGAGAGATGTCTGCAATAGCCATTTAAAAGTAGGAAATGCTTTCTTAAAATAACGCGCACAGGAGGTCCATGGTTCTTAGGGGATATTCCGGGGCTGCGGACCATGCCATTCTCATTCCCACGGTGCAAATAAGCTGTCTCTAGAGCTCCCAGCGCACGGATTCTGGCTTATGTTTTCTTCCATTGACTTATGGCTCAAAACATCTCTAGAAAAGGGCTCTGCATCATCAGGACAAGTACCCCAAAAAATTAGGTGAGAATGGGGGCAACTTCACTCTGGCTGAACTGGGAGATGATTTGTTTAAAGAGTTAATTGCAGTTCAGACTACACTCACAACAAACCACACATGCCACTCAATTCAACTCTTTACAAACTCCCAAGCCATCTGCCAGCAGAACTGGCAAAGTTCCCATCCAGATGTGGCCAAGAAAAGCTTTTCCTCTGGCTCAGACTGAGTTCCATCTTCTTAGGTTCTCCCTCTAGCCCCACTCTGCATAATCCATGGAATGTTTCTCCTCTGGTTCCTTTGCCTATGGCTGTTGGAATGGCTGCCTCCCGGTGTTCTAAAGCAAACAAATAAACAGAAAAGCCCCAGTTCCTCTGTGGTCAGTAGCACCAAATGTATTTTTGTGGAACTCTTTCTATTTTCAAACGCCCCATGTTGTTGCCAGACACTCAAAAGATCTTTGCATAGTTTAAGATATGCCATGTGGACGGCGTACCAGAAAGGCTAGGAATCCATTTAGCATAGACAACAGGGCTTCTTTGCCCCAGTACCTCCTGCTCCTGCCCGTGTGATTTGTGTCCATCTGTGTTGTGCTCTAGTGATAGGGTAGATTTCACGTGGCTATGAAACAGCTTTGTCTTTTCCGAGAAGCCAACAGATCCTGGTACAGTTCAGTATGAAACCCATGCTCGAGCAGAAACAATTCATTGATGACATTGCACATCCTTCCTCCTCCTTCCTCTTCTCCCACTCCTCCTCCCCTTCCTCCTTCTTCTTCTTCCTCCTCCTTCCCCTTCCATCTCCTCCTTCCTCCTCCCCCTCTTGCTTCTTCCCCTCCTTCCTTCTCCTCACCTCTTTCTTGTTCTCCCCTTCCTCTTCCTTCTCCTCCTTTCTCCTCTTCCTTGTCCTCCTTCTCCTTCCTCATCCCTCTCCTCCCTTCTCCTCTCTCTTTCTCCTTCTCCTCCTCCTTCCTCTTTTTCCCCTTCCTTTTCCTCTTTCTTTTCCTCCCTCCTCCTTCTTCTCCTCCCTCTTTATTCTCCTTCTTTCCACCCTCCTCCTCCTTCTCTTCCTTCCCCTTCTCCTTCCTCCTCCTCCCCCTCTTCCTTCTCCTCCTTTTTCCTCCCCTCTTCCTCCTTCTCCCTCCTCCTCCCTTCTTTTCCCTCTCCTTTTCCCTCCTTTTCTCCTCCTTTCTCCTCCTTCCTCCTCCTCCTCCTCCCTCCTCTTCCCTTTTCCTCTCTCTCCTTCTCCTTCCCTCCCTCCCTGCTGTCTGTCTTAACATTTCTCGTGTTAACACATCACCATTCTTCTCTGGCATTTATGGGTTCATCTTTCCTCTCAATCTGCCCTGAAGCTTAAGGAACCTAAAACAAAGACAGGTTGAGGTTTATCAGATAACTAACTTCTGGTGTTTTACAGAGCTTGATTCTGCAAGGAATTTTTGCCATAGTTTCACAGCACTGTTTATGATCCCTAATGATGACTCCACCACCTTTTAATCTTATCAGATGTACTGGACATCCAAGTTCAGAGCAGGTCGGATTCGGTGTGGGAGGAGCAGAGAGAGCATGTGCCAGGCACTCAGTTGAGTCTCTTAACAAAAACATGCATGAACAAAAATATGCATTTTTGTCTCATAAAGAAACAGAGGCCAGAAGAGTTTAGTCTCTAGTCTTCATCCAATAATGGGGGAATGGTCCAAGACAGCCTGAACCCAAAGCTTACACCTTTTTACACTTAGGCTAATGCTCTTACCAGAACTGGGAGGTGTTATGGAGTCCGGGACCAGCTCCCAACAGACTTCCAAATGTTTAGAACATTCTTTATTGTAGACAGCCCAAGGTTATTTTTCAAGGCCAATGGGGGCTGCCTTACAGCTAGGGTTAGTTAAGACAAGTCCAGGTCTGAGCACCACAAGGAAATTCTTAGGAAGACCTCTGGGGTATCCAGGATCCACGTGGTATATATTAGGAATGTCTGTGCTAATGAATCGCTTTGAGGATTTCAGCTGAGGAAGTCAGTCTCAGAGACCCTCCTGCCCATATGGGCCGAGTTTCACTCAATGGGGTCTTTGTTGCAGCCCGACTCTGGAAAGAGGTCAGCTGGTGGTCAGCAGAGGAAACACCACTGAGAAGGCTGGCCCTGAGCTGCCATCGCTCTACTT
>NW_022651931.1:0-3060 GCF_011064425.1 Rattus rattus
AATCTAGATTTTTTGAGTTGTTAAGATCCACCTTTACTCTAGGCCACAGCTTCTGGTGACAGCCTACACATATAAAGAACACTGAAGATGGGAGCTCATTCTCCTTGTCTACTTACCTTACCTCTGGCTAGCAAGTTCTTTCTTGCCTTTTCTCCTTTCTTTCTTTCTTCTTTCCTTTTCTTTTTCTGGCATTAAAAAGCCTATTTCTTTGAAACTCTGGTATAGACTGAAGACAGACAGACATCCAGCCACATAGACTGAACCACACTGGATTCTTCAACTTTCCGTTGGTAGACAGCCACTGTTAGTGAGACATTCTAGTAAATCCGCTTTCAACATGCATACAGAGATTCATTCTATCAGTTCTGTTCATTAATAGAATCTTTAGTAATATAGCCGTGTGTGCATGCGTGATTTTTGTTTTGTTTTTCCACCGTTCCACTGAGGAAGATGTCCCAGCTAACAACTGTGCTCCACAGTGTTTGTCCTCTGTTTCCTGCTTTTCTCCCAGGCTTGTCTCAGACCTACCAGGTGAGAAGTAGCTGCAGTTTACCTGAACCCAGAATGAAGTCACAAGGCTCAGGGAAATTGCAATGCCAGAGTAGATAGGTTGTGTAAAACCTAATACTCCACAATGGGAAGGCCCAGAAGATATGCCCTTCACGAATCCTATAAGACGCAAACTGGTGAGAGGGGCACCACACATTTGAAAAGTGTTGTTCTTGCCCTTTTCTGTGTGCCAGACCTTAGGGTTGGAGATGTTGCTCAATTAGATGAATTAAATTCAATGCTGCCACGGGCCAGGTGGCAGCATTGAATGGCAAGAGACAAGGCGAACGTAGTTATTATACTAGTCAGAGTAGGCAAAACAACGTTTATAATGACATAGCCTGTAATGATCAGCACAGGAGAGGTGAAATTTATAATGGCATGACTCGTTCAGACCTTTGGTAGTGCCTAATCAGTCATGGTGTTTCCAGGCAGGAAATAGATAAGAAGCCTACTGCATATCTGTTTGATCTCTATAAGCAGACAAATTCTCAAACAAATGAAAGAGAGGCTACATTGGATCCTGGCAAATGACAATCTTCGCCAGTAAATCAACTTTCAGACTTGAGTAGGTTTGCAGACCCAGAACCCCTTGAAAAAAGGGGTGGCCAGGTTCCCCAGAGGAAGGATCTTGATAAGACACCTAAAAATTTTGCTTTTAGCCCCTTTCCAGTTCTTCTCCAGAGAGACCTACAGCCCTCTACAAGGGTAACTGTACAGTGGGGAAAGGAAATAATCAGGCTTTCCAGGGTCTATCAGATACTGGTTCTGATCCCAGGAGATCCCAAGAAATGCTATGGCCCTCCAGTTACAGTAGGGGCTTATGGAGGACAGAGGTTTAATGGAGTTTTGACTGATGCCTGACTCACAGTAGGTCCGGTAGGTGCCTGAACACATCCTGTGGTCATATCCCCAGTTCCATAGGATATCAATGAGGACAAATGAAAGGAGAGAGGAGAAGGAGGAAGAGACTATTTAAAAGATGTGATTTTGGGGTTGGGGATTTAGCTCAGTGGTAGAGCGCTTGCCTAGGAAGCGCAAGGCCCTGGGTTCGGTCCCCAGCTCCGGAAAAAAAGAACCAAAAAAAAAAAAAAAAAAAAAAGATGTGATTTTTCTACCAAACACGCAGAGTCTATCTGCTTGTTACAATTTCCTAATAATTCAAGATGTTTTCTTAGAAGCAACATTGTATTGAATATTGTAAAATATCTAAATTGATTTATGGTGTAAGGAGGGGGTGTCTGGGTCTTATGCTATTACTACACAATTTTACATAGGAGACCTGGCCCTTCCTAGATGTAATATTGATGAGGTGACCTGGAATACAAATCCCAAGTATACAGAGAACTGACTGCATGCTGACTGTAAGGACACCTTATGGAAATTGTCGAGGTGATAATCAGAATCTAAGGGGAGAGTCATTAATACAGACGAGTCTGGCCCATGTGTGGTTAGACAGGGTCAGTGTGAGGGAGATGGCACGGAGTCAAACAGTGATCACCAAGAGCCTTCCCGTCTTGTCTCTTCAGTAGCCTGCTCTATGACAAGAGCTGTCCAGAGAGAAAAAGGAGGCAGAATCCAGAATAATAACCTTCATTGCTCTCTGCTTTTTAATTTCTCTCTGAAGATATCTGTTGGGAGGCCACCTACAGGAAGTACATTAAACACCATCTACCACAAACCTGACTGATCTCCCCCCTTCTATGCACAGCAAGTGCCCATTACTCACAGGCACAATAGTACTTTTCAAAGGAAGACACAGGGGCAAGGTGGGATCCACTTCTCAGTTTGTCATGGGCCAGCCTATTTGTGGTTTGATGAAGCAAGATTTCTTCTTTTCAAAGCAATAAAACACTTTTTGCTGTGTGCTAAGAAGCAGAACTTTTGCTCACTGTCTTCATTAACATGAATTTAGATACGACCATGAATAGAATTCCCGTGATGGCACAGTGGCTGTATAAGGACAAGTAGAGAAACCTCATTATCACATCTGCCCTGTCTCACTAGTGATGCCCTCATCATGTTATGATGTAGCAAGAAGGCCCTAATCAGACACTGTTGCTGTGTTCTTTAAACCCCCAGTCTCCACAGTCAAGAGCCCAACAAATCTATTTTCTTTAAAAAAAAGATTGACCAGGCTGTGGCCAGAAAATGAACTAAGATAGTAGTATCTTTTGTTTTGTTTTCTCCTCAACTTGAGTATAGAAACTTAAAGGGATGTAAATAGAGATTTAAAGAATTTATTTAGGGCCAGTGAGATGTCTCAGTGGGTTGATGATCTGAGTTTTAAATTCTATTTCCCCAGAATAGATAGGGAGAAAGGAGAGAACTAACTTCTGAACGTTGTCCTCTTGTCTCAACATGTGCAGTGTGGCACTCACATGTGTGCAAGTAGGTACATACACCCACACAAGTCAATAAATATTTTAAAGTTATTTTATTTTGCAATATTTAACTCAAAAATATTAATAAATATATTTATTGATTTAGCTACACGGTATCAAAAGCACA
>NW_022651932.1:0-2757 GCF_011064425.1 Rattus rattus
AGTATTATTTAGCTGTATAAATGGGGAAAATAATGTTTGTGTGACTAGTGTGACTAGATTAAGCTGTCTCCCCATGAAAAGCGTCAGTTCTCCTATGTACCAGTAGCATTTATTTATCATCTTCCTAGGGCTGCAGCAAAGCATCACATGCAAAATGGCTTTAAATCACAGGAATGTATTGTTGGTTCTAAGGTTAGGAGTCAAAAACACACACATGCACACACACACACACACACACACACACACACACACACACCAGTACCACCACCACTCCACAACCAAAACAAAACAACTAACCAATCAAACAAAAAACAAACAAACAAATCCCCAATTGTCAAGACAGCAATGTTCTCCCTGAAGTCCCTAGTGTGAGAGAGGGAGCCCTTCTTTGCCACTTCCAACTGATGATAGCTTATGTTGACACCCCCCCACACACACACCTCTGCCTCCATCTATAGGTGCTTTCCTTCTCTTTATGCTCAAATTTCCTTGTTTCTTTTCTTATCAACAAGGTCTCATTCTTTGCCTGGCAGAGAAATAGCTATGTAGAAGCTGGCCTTGAACTCAGTGCGACCCAGTTGCCTCTGCCTCTATCCCTACCTCCCGAGTGCTGGTGGTCAGTGTGTGCTTTACACTTCTTTGGCATTCTCTCTGCTGCTGCCTCCTTGTGTCCCTCCAGCTTCTCCTGTGCTAACTGCCTATGCCTTGGTAGTCAGGCTGAGCAAAGCAGAAGGATTAGTTGGGACCTGTCTTGGTGACTCCATGATCCCCAGGCACTGTGACCCTCATGTAACCATCATGGCCCTCTCAGGGGCCCTAGGACCCTTCTTTGTTTTTATGGCGACTATCAAGTGAGCCCCCAGGCTCAGCAAGGGTACCTACAGTGTGATGAAACGTGCTTACAAGAGACATGTCTGAGCCCTGCCTATGCTGAAGAAAATGGGCATTGATTTCATTCTCCTTCAGAAAAGCATTGGTGCTCTTGAAGTGACCTGTGGCATTCTCATGACCCCGGTACCTGGGAGTCCCAAAGATGTGGCCAACTTCTCCCTGCTCTTGCTGGTGTTGGGTGTGCTTTTCTTTCATCGGCTGGTCAGTGATCCTCTCAAAGCCCATGCTCTGGTGTTCGAGATCCTACTCACCTGCCACCTGCTGATTACCCACAAGCCTGAAGACGGTCTTCTGAGAAGAAGGCCTTGCCTGAGAGTGCAGAGAAGTAAACCTATTTATATGAGAAGGCCTCACAGGGCAGAGCGAAAGTATCATAGAAAATTGGAAGTGCAAAAAGCAGACCCTCCAGTCAGTTGCCTCCTTGACACCCAAGATGATAGCAGTCTATGTTTTTATTTATTTATTTTGGGGGGAGAGAGAAAGAACACAATCTGCAGGTTAATTGGCTGTGTATATCTATACCCTAAAGTGACCTGCCCACATTGACATTCATGTATCACCTTTAATCACTCTGGAGTAACATCTTGCTGCATGTACATGTGTATGACTACTATTGAGGTGTATTTGTGAGATGGACTCCAACAAGCATGTGACTGCGAGATTATACATCGGAGCATGTATTTAACGTGTACACACACATGTAGAGGAGACTCTTATCTTGAACACCTCCTGCTCAGGAATCCTTCCCTTTATAAATATATAAGTAACCTATTCCTGTATGGGGAGAGAATCCTCTGGGTTATTGTATAAACTTAAACTCATAATATTAGGAGGAGTTTCTTCAATTGAATTAGCCTCCTGTTCAACTTTTAAATTGTAAACACTTGACATTGAGTTTAATTAAAGCAAGGGATATATGCATATATGCAGCCAGCCAATAGGTAGTCTGATCCTTCAGGTGATGCGGTGGGAGGAGTCTTCTTGCCTTTGTCTGACCCCAAGCTTCTGAGCTCTTTGGCTAATGGTTTGAAATTCCATTTGTAACGTTTTACTAGACACCTTCAATTTTTTTTAAGCACAAACCTCCCCCACCCCAACCCCCCACCCTCCCCATTTTCAGTAGCCAATCAGGATCTGGCAGGTTCCCCACTGTTTCTACAAAGAGACCATAGATTGGTCTGTTACAAGTTTCAATCTCCAGCCCTAGTGGTTTTCTGAAACCTGCAATTGGATGGAGAAGCTATGGCCAGTATTTATCTGTTGGGAGAGCTCCTATTGATCCCTCATCAAACTTTGTTGAATGCTAACAAAGTCCAAAATGCCCCCTAGAAATGTCTATTTTATACTTCTTCAGCATTCCAGTGGGTGGAGTTTAGCTGGGGAAAGGACATTTGACAGGCTGAGCAGTATGAAAATTTGCTTTTGTAGTTTCATACTGATGTTTCTCTTTGTTGCCTGTGCTTTGACAGTTTTAAGATTGTTGTGCTGAAGATGAGAAAGGGGGCAGGGGTTGTGTGTAGAGAGAGTGCTTATTGTATTTTTTTCAATGTCATTGTTCTTGGTCATTGGTACCTGTCTTCTTTCTCTCATCCTTTCAAAAGAAAGATTTTTAAAAATTTGGGGGGAAAAGGATGTACTACGGTGCCAAGCCAAATTATCTTGTTCTTAAAAGGTGTCCACACTTGATGCAGGACCTGCTTTCTGCTACCATGACCTCATCCTAACTTGGTTGCACCTTCAAAGATCGATTTCTCCCATGGTCATCATCACAGGTTTTGAGAAGACAGAGATTTGGGGACACCCAGTGCACTTAAGACAGTGTCTCTCATCCTATCAAGGCCATGATATCTTCATGTGTGGGTTCTT
>NW_022651933.1:0-3052 GCF_011064425.1 Rattus rattus
AAATTCATAGCCAAATGAAATGAACTAGAAAATATCATCCTGAGATTACTCAATCACAGAAAAACACACTTTGTATGCATTCATTGATAAATGGATATTAGCCAAAAAGCTCAAATTACCCAAGACACAATCCACAGACCAAAGGAAACTCAAGAAGAAGGATGACCAAAGTGCAGATGCTCCCACTCCTTCTTAAAACAGGGAAAAATATTCATAGGAGGGGATGTGGAAGCAAAGTTTAGAGCAGCTACTCAAAAAATGGCCGTTCAGAGCCTGATACTCTTGTGGCCCATATATATACAGACACCAAAACTAGATAAGCTTGATGAAGCTAAAAAGTACATGCTGAAAGGGACTGGATACAGATCCCTCCTGAGAGACACATCTAGAGCATGTCCAGTACGGAATTCAATGCTAGCAGCCAACCACCAAACTGAGAATAAGACCCCCTTGGGGGGAGTTAGAGGAAGTATTGAAAGAGTCGAAGGAGCTTGCAACCCCATAAAAACAACAATGCCAATCAACCAGAGCTTTCAGGGACTAAACCACTACCAAAAGACTATACATGGACTGACCCATGGCTCCAACTGCATATGTAGCAGAGAATAGCCTTGTTGGGGCACCAGCGGAAGGAAAAGCCCTTGGTCTTTCCAAGGTTGGACCCCCAGTGCAGGGGAATATGGGGGAGGGCAATAAGGGAATGTCCATATGGGGCAGTGGAAGAGGAGAGAATGGGGGCTTATGGCAAGGAAACTGGGAAGGGGAATAACCTTTGAAATGTAAGTAAAGAAATATATAATAAAAATTTTAAAGAAAAATGATTGAATTTAGGTTGTTTTCTTGACCTTCAGTTTTATTAGGTTATCCACGGCTTGTTATAACAGGACAGCTGGGTTCTGATATTACCACATTTTTCTGGGTGTTGATTGTCTTTTTACACTGGCTGTTAACCATCTGGATTTTGAGGTTATTATAGGTTTAGAGAATAATTGCTGAGTTTATCTCTGTTGAGTGTGACTTTTTGCGTGTTTATTCCCTGGCTTTTGGATTTCTCACTGTCTTCTGGTCTGAGTGACCTGGCGTTCTGATGACTAGTGACTCTTCAAGTCTCGTATGTCTTACCAGATTGTCCTTGGTGCCAGAAGAATTCCAAGAAACAAGAAAGAGTTGTGGTGTAGGGAATATAGGAAAAGGTATGAGTTGCCTTTTCTGCTGTTGGATGTGCAAGGGAGTTGTCAGACATGGATTTTGAGGAAGGGAGGGTATTACCTGGTGTCCCTGTTGCCTGCAGGCTTTCAGTAAGCAGGCAGAATACTAGTGCAAGAAATTAATTGCAGGCTGTGAGGTAAAGTTTTATGTTTCTGGGTATGAGCAAAGAATTTAAAGAAAAAGTGGTTAAGAAGTGAACAATGGACCTTTCCAGTGTCTACCTGCACTCAGAGCTGACCAGGTCCCACAGCTCTCTGAGTCCACATCCCATGGGGGAGAGAGCTAGACAATCCTGAGAAATAGAGGAGACCACCACGTCTGCTCACAGTCCTGGCCCAAGAGGAACAGGCCCAGAGCCCTCTGGACATGGGAACCTAGGAGCAGTCAGGAAGAGAATCCTTCTGGCCTCTGCCTGCACCCAGAGCTGAATTCCAGTTATCAAGAGCACTGAAACATCAGAGAGCAGAGGTCAGACCACCACTTCTCTGCCAAAAGACCTGCCTCGAGCCTTCATGGTATATGAAACCTAGAGAAGTCTGAGCCAGGAGCCTGCACCCAGAGCTGACCCAGTCCCATTCACTCTGGACAAAGATCCTGTTGGAAGAAAACAGGTATACAGGAGTGCTGAAACACAAGCATGCAGGAGAGGGTTAAGCCACTATCAAAGAAGCAAGACCGGCTACCACCAGAGGCAACCTGATGGTGAGAGGCAAGCACAGGAACCTAAGCAACAAAAAGCAATACTACTTGGCATCATCAGAGCCCAGTTTTCCCAACAAAGTAAATTCTGGATATCCCAACACACTGGAAAAGAATGGTTTGGATTTAAAATCTCATATCATGATGATGATAGAGGACTTTAAGAAGGCTATAAACAACTCCCTTAAAGAAATGCAGGACAACACATATAAACACAAAGAGAAAACACAAAAATCCCTTAAAGCATTATAGGAAAACAAAAGCAAAAAGGTGAAGGAATTGAAAAAAATTATCCAGGATTTAAATATGAAAATGGAAACAATAAAGACATCACAAAGGGAGACAATGCTGGAGATAGAAAACCTAGGAAAGAGATCAGGAGACATAAACACAAACATCAACAACAGGTTACAAGAGACAGAAGAGAGAATCTCAGGGGCAGAAGATACTATAGAAATCGTTGACAAAACAGTCAAAGAAAATGTAAAACACAAAAAGGTCCTTACTCAAAACATCCAGGTAATCTAGGACACTATGAGAACATCAAACCTAAGGATAATAGGTAAAGAAGAGAGCAGATATTCCCAACTTAAAGGGCCAGTGAATATCTTCAACAACATTATTGAAGAAAATTTCCCTAACCTAAAGAAAGAGATGCCCATAAATATAAAAGAACTCTACAGAACTTCAAATAGATTGGATTGGAATAGAAATGCCTCCAGTCACATAATAGTCAAAACACAAAATGCACAAAACAAAGAAAGCATATTGAAGGCAATAAGGGAAAAAGATCAAGTAACATATAAAGGCAGACCTATCAGAATTACACGAAACTTCTTACCAGAGACTAAGAAAGCCAGACAATCCTGGGCAGAAGTAATACAGATGATAAGAGAACACATATATCAGCCTAGGCTACTATATCGAGCAAATGGAGAAACCAAGATATCCTATGACAAAACCAAATTTATACAATATCTTTCCACAAATCCAGCCTTACAAAGGATAACAGACAAAAAACTCCAACACAAGGAGGGAAACAACATCCTAGAAAAAGCAAGAAAATAATCTTGCAAGAAACCCAAAAGAAGAGAGGCACACAAACATAATTCCACCTCTAAAAACAACAAAAAAAAAAAAAAAA
>NW_022651934.1:0-2783 GCF_011064425.1 Rattus rattus
ACTGCATATGCAGCAAAGGATGGCCTTGTTGGGCACCAATGGAAGGAGAAGCCCTTGGTCCTGCCAAGATTGAACACACAGTGTAGGGGATTGTCTGGGGTGGGAGCGGTAAGCGGGGGTTGGATGGGGAGGGGGACACCCTAATAGAAGGGGAAGGAGAGGAGTTAGGGGGATTATGGACAGGAAACCGGGAAAGGGAACGAAATTTGAAATGTAAATAAGTACCCAATTTAAAAATAAATAAAACCAACACAGCTAACCCTCTTGTGAAATATTTAATTTTCCATCCTGAGTCAAAAACTTTTGTTTAATCACTCACCTTTGAAAAGTTTTTGAATGTGTGTAGGTTTACATGCAATATTATTAGTTCACTGACCTACTTCAGAGATTTAGTTGATTATGAAATAAATGCAGCCCATACTAGCTTTTAAAAAATGAGCATTTTATGGGATTTATGTATTGCTTTTTGGCAGAATTACCATTTCTACAATATTAATTCTGTCCTGCCATGCGCATGAAGTCTTTGCACCTTCTTCTAGAAACTTCCTCTATTTCTTTTTTCAGTATCTTAAAATTTGTATTATATAAATCTTTCACTTCCTTATTCATATATATTCCAAAATATTTTTGTAGGATAATGTAAGGGGAACTATTTAATGATTTGTTTTTCATGATACTTTTTATTGGTATGTAAGAAACCTACTGATTGTTGCATATTAATTTTGAATACTGCTACTTTGCTGAGAATATTTATTATCTGTGAGTGTTTTCTGATGGGACTTTTGGCGTCTTTTATGCATTGTAACATATCATCTAAAAATAAGGATGTTTGTCTTCTTCCTTTCTTATTTGTTTCCTGTTATTTCCTTATCTTATCTTGTTGCTCTGGCTAAGACCTCAAGCTCCTTAATTAAGAAATGCAAAGAGTAGTATAACCATGTCTTGTTTTTTATTTCAGTGTTCACACTTCACCTTTTTCTGCACATAGCCTTCTGGTTCAATTTTTTGCTTTTAAATTTGCCATCATGTGAGCGAAACTCTCTATCAACTCCTTACCATCTAAGGAGGTACCCCAGTATACATATTCCTGGTGAGGATAATGAGGGTCTCTGAAAATATAAACCAACAAAACCCCTTTCTCCTTGCTTCTGTTAGATATGTTTCACAATGGTAAAAAATGTAAGCAATACATAAGGTGTGTCATATCATTAGGGTACATAGTTCCTTTTATAAGGAGGTGATTTTTGACACACAAGGAAGAGTAATAGAATATGATAAAATATCAAACAGAATGTATTACCTTTTCTTTTTACTTTTAAGACTTACTTACAAGTATCTATATGATCTTAAAAATATAAAAAATGAAAATTATAAAATATTTAAAGTCATGCCAGCCTTTCTGAGAAAAGGCTTCAGTCAGGATCCTTATCCACCAAACCTTGTAGTCAGCTCAGCGTGAGAACATTGAATGCTAGGGTTAAATTTCATACAATTCTTTCCCTTTCATGGAATAAACGGAATGGAAATTTATTTTTAAACCCTACCTCTAAAATCTCATAATTTTTATACTAAAAGTTAAAACATTTTCTTATGCATTTGATGTTAAGATATTCTGTGATGATAACGCTGATAGGGTCAAATACACAAATAAGGTGACCTGAGATTGGAGCAGGTTTCTCTGATATTTTAACTCTACGGTTTTGTTTCTTAAATACTCAGTTTCCAAATACCCTGAGAAAAATGTACACATATTTAATAAAATACTAACAAGATTGCAAAGTTTAAGGAAAATAAAATCTACCATTTTGTACCCAAATATTTATCATTTTATTATATTTTTACTTAAGGAATGTCAGGATTGGGAAGCAGGAACAGGTAGGTGGCTGGGTGGGTGGGTAGGGGAATACCCTCTAGAAGCAGGGGGAAGGGAGATGGAATAGGGTATGGATGGGAAACCAGGAAAGGCGATAACATTTGAAATGTAGTTAAAAAAATCCACTAAAAAATAATTTTTAAACTTTAAGTATATTTCATTATATTCTCTTCCCCTTCTATAAATCTTTTCATATCATCCCTCCCCTTCTCAACCCACCCAACTTTACATTCTTTCTCAAATAAAAGCACAAAAAGTAATTGCAGATTCATTTCTATGTTTGTCAACAATTCCTGAACATGAAGCCTGTCCTAGGATGGTTGATATACCCAGTGCCACTTAATTGAAAACAGAATTTCCCTCTCCCAGCAGATGTAAGTAACAGTGCAATTGTTATTATTTTCCCTACTGGCTAGGTTTTCATTCATTCATTCATTCATTCATTCATTCATTCATTTATTAATTCATTCATTCACTCATTTACTTTTTAAAAAAATAACAAAATAAAATGTAATAAGCTAAAACAAAATCTAAAATTTTATAAATAGACCAAACTCATTGGATTCCTTATCCTAGGGCAGTGAAGGTTTGAAATTCAAATCATCAACTGTGTAGAGAATTCTGGAAATAAAGACTTAGCAGCATCCTTAAATGGTTGGTTATTGACTGCCATTTTCCCAGTGAAAAATAAAGAAACAATATAAAGTCCAACGTTACTTCTAGGTCGGGTAAGAAGCACCGCTGGACACCCCCAAATTTAACTATAGACAATAACTTTTTTATTTCTCTCTTCGTCTGGTGGAAGCCCTGCACCGCCAGGGTGCTGCCTCTATTTATCCCCCGTGGCACGCACTTCCACACCTGATTGGTTGCTTACTCATGACCTCATCAGGTACGCCCCGGAAATGGG
>NW_022651935.1:0-3040 GCF_011064425.1 Rattus rattus
TGTGTGTGTGTGTGTGTGTGTGTGTGTGTGTGTGTGTATTCTGTATGTTTGGAGATAAAGTGTCATAGAACATTTTCCAGGCTAGCCCTGATTTTTTGAGCCTCCTACATTAGTTTCCTGAGTATTAGGATTAAAAATATAGGCCATGATGACAGATAGTGTCCTATTTTAAGTAAAGAAATAAAAGGGGACAAATAAGGGTGACTAAACAACAGATAAGGAGTCCAGTGCCAGAATTTTAAGTGTGAATTGCTGAAATTCACAGTTAAAAGAAGTAATCAAGATATATAGTTTTCAAATATCATTTTACAAAACTATTTACTATTAGAGCTGACACAAAGATAATCCTATAGCATTTCTCTTAGTAGATTATCTATTCTTAAGACAGAAGTACCTAGTCAAGTATTTCTTACAACAGATATGCATATTACTTTTAGGATGAAAATAATTCTAATGAGTCTATTAAAAATATTTTGTATATTATTTCCCTACGGAGTAAGTCATGTGACAACAAGAATCCTAAAAAAATGCAGTGCTTTCATGTATCTGAAACACAGTTTTCTTGAAATGTCACTTCAAATGTTTATTGATATAGATGAAGCTCTTAGTCCATTATGCATTATAGAAAGCAAACAAATTACTAACGTTCAGTATGGACAAAGGAAGAGCATGGAAAGAGGGGAGAACTTTAAAAAATACTAACCAAGATAGGATATGCGCCTTCCCATGTTACCCCAACTGTGCTACATGCAGGCAAATGCTCTAGCTTCTCTCACTAGCAAGCAGTGTGCCCGTTTTCATTAGGACATGCATGCACTATGGGAGACCGACATAGCTGTTCGTACAATTGCAAAGTCTGTTAATCTCTAACAAAACTTTTCCACAATTGAGCTTTTCCTTTCATATGGAGGAGGAACAAGTACATTGCTGTGTTTTTGAGAAATGATATTTTTCTACTCTTAACTCCATTCTTTCAAAAAAAAAAGAGAGAATTTCACTTCCTTTTCAATTGGAATAGGATCGCATCACTTTTCAATATCCTTGCTCCAGCTCCTTCTAGCTACTATTCTGAGAAAAAGTTCTTCTGAGAGTCAGAAAAACCTTCTCCATCTGTCCAGTAAAAATGTGTCTCTACTGTATGGAATGGAATCATGCTGTGTCTAAGGTCTTGGCTGTTTCTTTGCACCAGCACTGTACACAGAAGGAAGGGATGAAAAGAAGAAATGGATAACACACAGAAGTGCCTTCTTAATAATCTTTTCCCACTTGCAACCCCTTCTCTCTGAGAAAAGTTTACATAAGCCTGTGAATTAATTAGTTTTCTGTTGTTCTGATCAAAGGCCATGACCATAACAACTTATAAAACAAAGACATTTGTGGGGCTTACAGTTTCAAAAGATTACCCAGTCTGGTGACCATTACAGCATGACAGCAGGCAGGCAGGCATGGTACTGAAGCAATTGTCAAGAGCTTACTTCCTGAAACACAACCCAGAGGCAGAGAGATCCATCTAACAGTGAAGAGTATTGGCTTTTAAAACATCAAAGCTCAAACACAGTGATACAGCTCTTCCAATAAGGCCATACCTTATAACTTTGTCCAAACAATTCCATGAACTGAGGACCAAGTATTCAAATATATGCACCCATGGAAGCCATTCTCCTTGAAACTACCAAAGTATGCATATATATATTTATTATAAATTATGTATATGCATATACATAATTTTATCAATTAAAAATGAAAGCAAGCATGCATACCAATGCAACAGATATACTTATTTATTTTACATAAGAATTAAAGCTTGGATAATATTTAATTTTCTAAATGTCTAGTTAGGGTTTCTACTGCTGTCAGGAACTATCATGACCAAAATGTTAGTTGGGGAAGAGAGGGTTTATTTAGCTTACACTTCTACAGCACTGTTCATTGTCAAGTTAGGAACATAAACAAGGCTGGGACCTAGAGGCAGGAACTGATGCAGAGGCCATGAATGAGTGCTGCTTACTGGCTTGCTCCTCATGACTTGTTTAGCTTTCTTAACATGGCTTTCTTATAGAACCCAGAACTATCAGACCAAGGATGACACCACCCAAAGTGTACTGGGTGCTCCCCTGTCAATCATTAATTAACAAGATGCCTTAAGCCAGACCTTACGAAGACATTTTCTCAATTAATTTTTTTCCTTTCAAATACCTCTAATTTGTGAGTCAAGTTGGCACAAGACTAGCCAACACACAGAGCCAATACACAAGATTTCTCAATATTTTGATTTTATAATAACAAATGCTGGCAACTCTTCTGGACTGACAGTTTATAAGCCACATGAAGAACTTTTACCATTATTCTGCTACTCTAATGACACCATTATATCCCATGAAAACATTTCTCAATTTTATCTAAAAACTCCTATTGGCCAGCAGCGTTAGTAATTAACACAGAGAACAGAACTGTCATCGTGAAGACTGTAAGACAGAATGTAACTCTAAATACAATGTGTGTCTCATCCCCTTCCTACCAAGGCTCAGGGATCATTGTAGAAGGGGGCCAGATAGCATGTAGGAGCCACAGGTGGTGGGTGACTGTAAGGAAATGGTGTCTTTGGGACACAGCTGAGAAGCTGCACCTATGAACTCACGTGTTCTTTCATCTGCATACACAAAACTGATGCAAGCCAAAGCCTGTTCAAATTCAGCGTGGAGATGCGAGCTCGGCACAGCGTCCATCCCTACTGTTGTGCTATGGGCAATCATTAGCTGAGGAACAGTGTCCTTTAAGGATACAGACCCTGTTAAGTCAGTCATGCTCCAGTGGAAGACCACACCTACAAAAATACTTGGGCAGCACAAATTTAATTTAATGGGAGAAAATTAAAAAACAACAACAACAACAACATAAAGTTGGGTGAGTAGGGAGGGAGGGAGGGACATCATTATAGGGAGACATGGTGATCAGGTAAGTATGATACTCTCAAATAACTGAGAGAGAGAGAGAGAGAGAGAGAGAGAGAGAGAGAGAGAGAGAGAGAGAGAGAGAGAGA
>NW_022651936.1:0-3046 GCF_011064425.1 Rattus rattus
CAAAAAAAAAAAAAAAAAAAAAAAAAAAAAAAAGAAGTTAGACTGCAGGGAGACAAATAATCCTATTAAAAAATTGGGTCCAGAACTAAACAAAGAATTTACAGCTGAGGAATGCCAAATGGCTGAGAAACACCTAAAGAAATGTTCAACATCTTTAGTCATAAGGGAAAGGCAAATCAAAACAACCCTGAGATTTCACCTCACACCAGTGAGGATGGCTAAGATCAAAAACTCAGGTGACAACAAATGCTGGCGAGGATGTGGAGAAAGAGGAACACTCCTCCATTGTTGGTGGGATTGCAGACTGGTGCAACCATTCTGGAAATCAGTCTGGAGGTTCCTCAGAAAATTGGACATTGAACTACTTGAGGATCCAGCTATACCTCTCTTGGGCATATACCCACAAGATGCCCCAACATATAAAAAAGACACGTGCTCCATTATGTTCATCGCAGCCTTATTTATAATAGCCAGAAGCTGGAAAGAACCCAGATGCCCTTCAACAGAGGAATGGATACAGAAAATGTGGTACATCTACACAATGGAATATTACTCAGCTATCAAAAACAATGACTTTATGAAATTCATAGACAAATGGTTGGAACTGGAAAATATCATCCTGAGTGAGGTAGCCCAATCACAGAAAAATACACATGGTATGCACTCATTGATAAGTGGCTATTAGCCCAAATGCTTGAATTACCCTAGATGCCTAGAATACATGAAACTCAAGACGGATGATCAAAATGTGAATGCTTCACTCCTTCTTTAAAAGGGGGAACAAGAATATCCTTGGCAGGGAATAGAGAGGCAAAGATTAAAACAGACACAGAAGGAACACCCATTCAGAGCCTCCCCCCACATGTGGCCCATACATATACAACCACCAAACCAGATAAGATGGATGAAGCAACGAAGTGCAGGCCGACAGGAGCCGGATGTAGATCTCTCCTGAGAGACACAGCCAGAATACAGCAAATACATAGGCGAATACCAGCAGTAAACCACTGAACTGAGAACAGGACCCCCGTTGAAGAAATCAGAGAAAGAACTGGAAGAGCTTGAAGGGGCTCGTGACCCCTTATGAACAACAATGCCAAGCAACTAGAGTTTCCAGGGACTAAGCCACTACCTAAAGACTATACATGGACTGACCCTGGACTCTGACCTCATAGGTAGCAATGAATATCCTAGTAAGATCACCAGTGGAAGGGGAAGCCCTTGGTCCTGCCAAGACTGAACCCCCAGTTAACGTTATTGTTGGGGGGAGGGCAGTAATGGGGGAGAATGGGGAGGGGAACAACCATATAGAAGGGGAAGGGGAGTGGTTAAGGGGATGTTGGCCCAGAAACCGGGAAGGGGAATAACAATCGAAATGTAAATTAGAAATACTCAAGTTAATAAAGAAAAAAAAACAAAAACAAAAACAAAATAATACCTCAAGTTCGTCTTGTTCATAGACTCTGTTTATAAATTAGCATCTGTATAAAAGGAGTTTGGAAAAGAAAGAATTGTTTATGTAGCAGATATGGCTCAGCACTCCCTACTGTATGCTAAGTTTGTTTAGAATGTGGCTAACTGGAATTCCAAGAAGTAGCAGCCAACATACTTAGAACGTTACAAAAGGAAACTTCATCCAGTATCCAAACAAAGTTATCATCTATCTAAGGCTCCTGGGGGAAAGTGGAATCACATAAAAGAGGTGTAAACACACCCCAATAATCTCCAGACACAAACATACCACATACCCTCTTCCTCATGCATACATGAGCAACTGCATATAAAGTCATCACTTGCATTTCTAGAATGTATGAAAGCATTGTGCAAGATGCTGATAGTGAGGGGATGGGACAGAGAGAATTGAGTTGAGCGAGACACAATGAAGATTAAATAAAAGCCATGATCTGTGGCCATAAAAAAAAAGAATAACAGGTATAGAAGAGAGTGAAAATGTCCATCTCAAAGGCTCAGCAAACATATTCAACAAAATTATAGAAGAAAACTTCCCTAACCAAAAGAAAGAGATGCCTATAAACATACAATAAGCCTACAGAATACTAAACATGTAAGAACAGAAAAGAAATTTCTTTCATCACTTAAAAATTAAAATGCTAAGAACAAAGAAAGAATATTAAAAGCAGTAAGGGGTTTCTAGCTGGCCCCAAAACCTCACAGAACTGAGAACGGGACTCCCATTGAAGGAATCAGAGAAAGGACTGGAAGAGCTTGAAGGGGCTCAAGACCCTTTATGAACAACAATGCCAAGCAAACAGAGCTTCCAGGGACTAAGCCACTACCCAAAGACTATAAATGGACTGACCCTGGGCTCCACCCTCATAGGTAGCAATGAATAGCCTAGTAAGAGCACCAGTGGAAGGGGAAGCCCTGGGTCCTGCCAAGACTGAACACCCAGTGAACGTGATTGTTGAGGGAGGGTGGTAATGGGGGGAGGATGCGGAGGGGAAGCCCATATAGAAGGGGAAGGGGAGTGGTTGGGGGATGTTGGCCTGGAAACCAGGAAGGGGAATAACAATCGAAATTTAAATAAGAAATACTCAAGTTAATAAAGATTTTAAAAAATACCCCACATGTTAATAAGTTTAAGTTCATAAATAAAGCCTCCTTAGAATTTAATGAAAATGAAGGTACAACATATCCAAACTTATGGGACACAATGAAAACTGTGCTAAGAGGAAAACTCATAGCTCTGAGTGCCTGCAGAAAGAAACATGAGAGAGCATATGTCAGCAGCTTGACAGCACACCTAAAAGCTCTAGAACAAAAAGAAGCAAATATACCCAGGAGGAGTAGAAGACAGGAAATAATCAAACTCAGAGCTGAAATCAGCCAAGTAGAAACAAAAAGGACCATAGAAAGAATCAACAGAACCAAAAGTTGGTTCTTTGAGAAAATCAACAAGATAGATAAACCCCTAGCCAGACTAACGAGAGGACACAGAGAGTGTGTCCAAATTAACAAAATCAGAAATGAAAAGGGAGACATAACTACAGATTCAGAGGAAATTCAAAAAATCATCAGATCTTAC
>NW_022651937.1:0-3192 GCF_011064425.1 Rattus rattus
GTCTTTAATTTCTTTCTTTATTTCTTCCTTGACCAGGTTGTCATTGAGTAGAGCATTGTTCAATTTCCACGTATATGTGGGCATTCTTCCCTTATTATTATTGAAGACCAGTTTTAGCCCGTGGTCGTCTGATAGGACACATGGAATTATTTCTATCTTTCTGTATCTGTTCAGGCCTGTTTTATGACCTATTATAATTCTTTAAGGGACATTTGTGTTTCCTCTTTAAGGGCATCTACTTGTTTCCCTGTGTTGTCTTGTATTTCTTTAAGTGAGTTATATATGCCCTTCTTGCAGTCCTCTATCATCATAAATTGTGATTTTAAATCCAAATCTTGTTTTCTCGTGTGTTTGGATATCCAGTATTTGCTTTGGTTGGGTAACTGGGCTTTGTCCCTCTTGCTGTCTCTGACAATGGATTGACCCTCCTTTAAGCCTGTGTGTCATCACTCCTGTGGGTATATTTTCTTATAGCTGGATCTGGGTATAGAGAACTTTGGTTCCATTTCAACTCCAGATACAGCCAGAATCTGGAAGGGTCCTGTCCCAGACTGGTGCTGGGTTTGTGTGTCCTGTGGCCTCCAGGCAGGTCGCTGAGAGCAGAAGAGTTGGTCTTACCTCTACTCTCAGGTGTGACTGGGTGACTAGCTTTCAGCATTCAGCACAAGTATAAACCAGAAGGGTTCTGCCCATGACTGCTCCTAGGTTCCTGTGCTCAGAGGCCACTGGGCAAGTTCTTCATGAGCCAGGAATGTGAGCAGAGGTAATTGTCTCCCCTGAGCTCTCAGAATTGTCTGCACAGCTCTCTCCCCTACAAGATTTGGGTACAGAAGACTGTGGGATCTATTCAGCTCTGAGTGCAGGCAAAAACCAGAAGGTGCCTCTTGTAGGATGATGTCTCAGGTGAGGCAGGTACAGGATAGAAGGAGGCCTGTCATTGGAGGAGAAGGAAGGATGGGTGGGAGAGAAGTTTGAAGGAAGAGGAGGAGACTAGGGGAAAGAGGAGGAGACAGGGCAGAAGAGAGGGAGAGAAGCCATGGTAGGTGATGTTAAGATTCTGCTCTGTGTATTTACAGGTTGTTATCAATGCTCCTAAGGGATGGATGGTACCAGGCTTTGTATGTTTAAGTGGGCAATTATATCTTACCAATTGGATCTAAGATTATTGTGTTGTGTGCTCTTTTATGTGAGGGTTTGAGTGTAGGAAAGTGTGTGGCTGGGATGTGTTTCCGCCAAGATATCTAGCAGATATCTGGGCACCACGGTACAGAGCTAGTGGGGTAAAAAGACACCGTTACTCTTTTTTATTTTTATATTTTTACAACAACAGCCTCTTCTCATTTTTATTCAGGGTGTTTACAACAAAAACTCCCGTGAACTTTACTCATATCAATTTCTTAACCCTCAAAATATATTGTCTGATACTCTTTATGAAGTTGGCTATTGAATGAGACTTTTGTAGGCCTCATTCACTGATTCTATTTGCCCATGTTCCACCACCTCTGAAACACTGACACATAAGTATGAGGATGATCATAGAAAGCAAATTCGCACTCCAGAGAGAGGAAGAAACTTGCCAAACAATAGGATTCTTATTTGCCAAATATTATATATCAGTTGATAACTTGCTTGTTAATCCAAACTCTTTGTGGCATTTCATTAAAATCTTTGGTATGTATGCAATTTTTAACAAGGGTTCTAAAATAAAGTACATTTTACCAAATGAATAATCTGACTTCTCATTTGCTTACCTCAGACCTCTGCAAGACATAGTGATTTCAGAAGGTTATTTAAAGAATATTATATTTAAAATTTGAAGAAGAGTCTCCATAAATTTAACACCAGAACCCTGCCCCCAGCTTGTTTGTGTGGTTTTAATCATCTGGTGCCCCTAGAAAGAATAGTGAGGCAAACACATCTCTTCTTTTTTTTTTTTTTTTTTTTGGTTTTTTTTTTCGGAGCTGGGGACCGAACACAGGGCCTTGCGCTTCCTAGGCAAGCGCTCTACCACTGAGCTAAATCCCCAACCCACATCTCTTCTTTTAAATTGCCTCCATAATCATGGCTTTTTCTCACTTTCCCTTATGTTAATATTACTTATAAATATCTTTAAAGTTTTGGAAAAATGGTTAATTAGTGAACGCTTTAAGCATACAATATAAAATAGATCACAATTTCCTCTAATTTATATTTTAAACCTTTAAAATCTAAACAATAAATTTTTTCACATTTTTACTTGAAGATTTTTTTAAAGTAGGTTTTAATATTTTCATTATCATTGTTTTGTGTTAAGATTTGTCTTCTTTTGTTTAAGACTACAAAGTATAGTCTATGTCTGGGAGTAAAATAACTTTTATTCACCAGATGTAATTGTCTGGGAGGCTTATGGCTGAATAATTTCAACCTTTATATTTCTTTCTGAACTCTAGCTGGCTGGTTCAATTCAACTGTCCTTGCTCATACTCTTCTCCAATCTTACTGATTCAAACTGACTTTACTCAGCTTCTCATTGAATTGCCCTGCTTGGCCTGAAGCTAACTCTATCAATCTGTTCTAATCTTCTCGCTCATTCTCATTCTCTGATTCACTCTGTATTCATATGTAAGCTGTCTCTATAAAACTATCCTGGTAAAACTACCACCTCTTCCTCTCCCTTTTCCTCCTCCTCTCCCTCCTTCTGCTCTTCCTCCTTCCTCCCCTCCCCCCTCTGACTCATTCTGTCAAATATTCCTCTGATCCATCATTTTGTCTGCCCCTCAATTAGATGTCAATTTTAAACATGGCTGCTTTCTTCTACAAACTAAACTTACCTACGTTGTTATAGGTTAACTGATTGTTTGAAGACTATGTCTGTATTTCAGGCAGAGGAATTAAAAGTGTGCCATCCTAGTCAGACCACATAGCCTAGAAGGTCTTTGGGTGTGATCTCCATGCCAGAGCAGCCATGTTGATGGATTAAAATTCTTATATACATAGATAAGTAATCTTCACTGAATTTTTCAATGTAGCATTTTGTAAATTATTATGAAGAATATAAGAAAATCATTTTTATGCTTAAATGAGGTTATAACTTTTTAATAAAATTAAAATGACACTTTCTTTAAAGTCACTGGACTATAAGAAGAGATATTGATTGTATGGTGTGTAAAGTAATCATTTTGCTTCTTATTTTCTGATATTTACCAGTTGCTC
>NW_022651938.1:0-3025 GCF_011064425.1 Rattus rattus
TAGGCTACTAACAACAAAAGGAGGACTCAATAACAACCAAACAAATTATTGCCATGCTAAAAAGCCTCCCCTCTCCTCACAGCTTTAGGAATTGTTCACCGATGGTTCCACCAGGCTAACAATTCCATCACCTCTAAGAGCTAGAGCTGTGGTCCTTGAAGGTCCAGACCTGTCTCATCCACTGTAAGACATCTTTGCATTACACATCCTATACCATCCACACTCCTCAGTAAAGATAGAACAATCATACCACGCCTTAAAAAACTCACCATAGTCAAACTATTACAATAACTTCACTTTGATTGAGTAAAGTTCCTACTTCTGGCCCTTCTCAGGCTACAGATTTTCCCTGGGACCTCTTTTCACCTCTCTGTTTGAGCTCATGTACAGATGACCAGTTTTGACCCTGTCTTTCACCCAAACCCTTGCCTCTCCCTGATTACCTATTCATCCACTTACTCTATCATCTCGCTCCCTGTTATGGAAGTTTACTGAGCACAACCTACTCCAACCATAGGCCCAATCCCCATCCCCAATCAACATTGGATCCACTAGGAAGAGAGGATCAGGTCCTTCTCTTCCCTCCAGACAAACATCCCTCACCCCTTTCCCCTAACTGGTAGGAACCTTTATGTAATCCCCATAGCTTTTAAGCTTGAGGGTTTCCCTCACTGGATTTGCCTCAAGCTCTTGATATCTCACCCCAAGTCCTTTACTCCTCCACCTCAAGATAAATTTCATTTTTAATTGGGTAATTTTTATTTACATTTCAAATGTTATTCCTTTTCTTTTCATAAGCCCCCTATCCCATCCCTCTCCCCCTTCTTCTATAAGGGTGTTCCCTCTCCCCAACCACCCCCCTTCCCACCTTCCCGCCCTGACATTCCCCTACACTGGAAGGTCCAACCTTGGTAGAACCAAAGGCTTCTCTTCCCATTGGTGTCCAACAAGGCCATCCTCTGCTCTATATGCAGCTAGAGCCATGGGTCTGTCTATGTGTATTCTTTAGGTAGTAGTTTAGTTCCTGGGAGCTCTGGTTGGTTGCTATTTTCTTATGGTGTTGCAAGTCCCTTCAGCTCCTTCAATCCTTTCTCTAACTCCTCCAATGGGACCCTGTTCTCAGTTCAGTGGTTTGCTGCTAGCATTCGCCTCTGTATTTGTCACGCTCTGGCTGAGCCATTCTTACACCCCAATAGGACCCTGCTCCTTCAGTTTCAGAGGACACCAAGATCAACACCTTATCCCTGGGTTCTAGAAGATGAGGCTTCACCCTGATAGCCTTATTTGATTCTACTGGATTGGGCATAGACTTTTGTTTTCCTTCTTTCCCTCTTGTCCATTTTTGTCCAAAGTAATTCTTACAAAAGAGATTTCAGGTTCAAGAAACCCTCATTTATAACAAACAGTCCCTCTAAATAGGATTGGGATTGTTTTATAGCATGTTGTCAGAAATCAATTAAAATTGCTATTGCCCCTATATCTACCACTCCTTCTTTATTTATTGACCTTTTTGTCTGCTTTCTCTATAACTAGACAGAAAGCTATTGTAAAGAGTGGCCAGATAGATATAAAGGCTGTCCATACTGGTCTTGCCAATACTATTTGACTTCTGTGCATCCTAGCACCAATTCCTCCCTCCATTGACAGAATGGGACCTTTTACCTCTACATCACAGACCCATGGGATTCCAGATGGGGAGAGTGGTGTGGTTAATAAGCTCTACCATTTCCTCAACCATTGGTACCCAGTGATTATGGTTAAACTCAGAGAAAATATATCTTGATTATTCAATCCCTGGAAAATAAGGAAGGAAGGGGTGGTAATTCAACATTCTTCCAAGGTCATTGCCTATTTAATATCCCCTCTCCTAAACAGCACAAATCTGTCATCCATCTTCTGCTTCAGACTCTGATCTCAGCCTACTGGCTTCTTAATGTCACCCATCTGGCCACTTTAGAGATTGCTGGCTATACGTTCCAATGGGACTAGTCACAACTGCCTCTTACAGATTCTCCTGTAATGTTGTCATATAACCTTACTTATCATTCATCAATTGCCTGAGTCCTGTGTTTCCACAGCACCCTACCTTTTTCGTATGACCCTCTTTGGCATGGTGAATTGCTTTAAGGGCCTTGGGAACACATTTTGTAAATTTTGTAATGGTGTTAAGTTTTTGAGACTACAACAAAACCTTAAACCTCAACACTCCAGCACAGCCCCAGTGCCATGTCATCCATAGCACTTCAATTCTTTGTAGTACTCAAGTCACCTACCTGTTAGTTGGTCAGGAGTTTGTGCACTAGAATTTTTCATCCCAAAGCTGGAGGTTATACATAGAGAGGAACCCCTACTGATTCCAGTTGTGGACTTAATAGTTGCCCAACCTAAAAAAATGGAAATTCGGGAAGTCCCACACCCGCGGATCCAGGCCCGCAGTAGCTCTCTGCTCCCAAAACCCGTGGGAGAGAGACCTCATCGCCTGGTCAGGTGGGCACTCCTGAGGCTGCAGAGTGGAAGAGACCACCAACACTGCCCACCCTGCCCATCCCTGGCCCAAGAGGAAACTGTATAAGGCCCTGGGCCCCGGGGGAGAGGGCTCCAGGAGCGCAGGAGCCCTGGGCCTGGAAACACCGCCGGAACCTGAAGGAAACAGGACCGATAAACAGTTCTGCACCAAATCCCATGGGAGGGAGAGCTAAACCCTCAGAGAGGCAGACACGCCTGCGAAACCAGAAGAGACTGCTCTCTGCACACATTACTGATTCCAGAGGAAAGCACCAGAATCCATCTGGAACCCTGGTGCACGGAGGCTCCCGGAAGGGGCGACGCAGATCTTCCCGGTTGCTGCCACCGCAGAGAACCCGTGGGCAGCACCCCGCGAGCGAACTTGAGCCTCGGGACCACAGGTAAGACCAACTTTTCTGCTGCAAGTGACCTGCCTGGTGAACTCAAGACACAGGCCCACAGGAACAGCTGAAGACCTGTAGAGGGGCAAAACTACACACACGAAAGCAGAACACTCTGT
>NW_022651939.1:0-2916 GCF_011064425.1 Rattus rattus
CCTGATTCTGAGGTGAGAAGTTTGGAACCTTTCTTTTCCAGACACAGCCCTCGTGCCTTACACCATTCCCACATTCAGCACCTATGCACCACATGTGCAGCACATGCATGCGGACATTCATGAGAGCCACATAACACATGAAACACATGTGCACAACCAAACATAGATCACACTCACCACACAGGCTCCTCAGAGGCATACCAGTCCAGTCACTGCCAACAGGTCCCGCACAAACACCCTGCACATGTCCGTGAGTGCTGCTGGCTGGCACTTGGACTCTCGAAGTTCTGAGTGTCCACAGCCATCCGGCTTCACCAGAGAGAGTCATCCTTTACCCTGTGCCGTTTCGTTGCTGTTCTGCAGCAGGTGCCAGCTGCCTAATTTCAATCAATTAGCTTCTACTTAAACGCATTAAGTTTCTTAATGCTCCTGCACCAGGCCATTTGTACGGTAAATAGTGAACGTGAAGGAGACATCACTCAAATTTGCCTTCCTGAGGAACAAAGCCTCCATTAGGGTAGCAATGTCTCAGAAGCTTCAAGCAGGCAAGAGAGGAGGAGACTTACCTCGGGAACTGGGCTGGGGGTTCAGTATGACTTTCTGTGTGGCAGAGTGGGTTTGGCCAGGCAAAGGGTGGTAAGATGAGTTCTAAAGGGAAGCCCCAGAGAGACAAAGGAGTGTGTAGGGGCTTGAGAGGCGATTGGTGGACTGCACCTGGGAGGGTGGGAGAAGAACACTGTTAGAAGTCTTGGGAGAAGGGTTATGATCATAAAAAATCTTTGGGGGCTCTGCTCTCCAACTCCAGGGAGTCTCCAGACAGGACCTGGCCCCAAATTAGGGCAATAGATCATCTTTATGCTTCACCTCACTGTCTCCCCTGGTCTGTGGGGCCCCATATCCTATCCTGCCCACCTGCTCTGCCTTGCTCATGGGCTGGCCACACTGTACTTGGAGATGCCCTTCGATTACTCTCACCTTCTCCTGCCTCGGGGATGTTCGCACCTGCTGTCTACTGCACCAGCTGCTTCCCTGCCTCGCCTGAGACCTGCTCGCACCTCTAGGGAGTGCAAGCTAAGCCCCTGTACCATCGGCTTCTATTCTTGTTTATTTATCTACAGCTATTGTTCACGTCCATCTGTCTGTTCACTGAGAATCCCCAGTGCCTGAAAGTGCCCACACATAGTAGGTGTTATCTATGCCTGTTGGCAAGCAAGTCTTCAACCAGGTTTCTGAGTCTAACATGAAAACCAGTCTCCCACTTCCTGTCCTCATTGCCTAGAATTTCTCTTCACGCCTCCTACGACATTTGGTTCTGGTGGCCTGGTTCTTGCCTCCATCCTCAAGCCCGCCCTGCCTGTGCCTTCTCTGTACCATCATCTCGACAAAACACCCTCCAGGGTACACCTCAGGCTTGAGTCTCTCCTACAAAGCCTTCCCTGACCTCCTCTCCCTTCAGGAATGATTTTTTTTTTTCCTCCAAAGCCCCAGTAACTTAGACACTTTGCTCAGAGGCTCCTAGGCTAACTGGTCTCTGGAACCCCCTAGGATTCTCTCTTTGCATCCCTGATTCCCTCAGCTTTCCAGAGTTGGGAAGCTAGAGTGGGTTCTGCACCAGGACTAAGGAAGGCTGTTGGTGGTTGGTCAGGGTTGGGCCTGGACCCTTCCCATTAAGTAGTAACTGGAAAGCCATCTCTGCTGTTTAAAACACCTTCACACAAATAGGCACGGCCTGGCAAATGCCACTTAAGAATACAGAGTTCTGGGGAACCAGGAGGGGCTTCCTGAGTGCAAGACACAGAGGTAGACATGATGACTGGAGTTGGGTGGATGGATCTGGGGCTGTAGGTTTTTAGCCCTTACTAATGTGGCCTTGAGCAAGCAGGCTCCCTCCCAGAGTTTCATTTCTTGCACCAGAATGAAATAATTAGCTTACACCCCCCTTTCAGGAGTTTGGGGTAGAGTCAGTGGCATGGTGGACAGTGCCTGTATGCACATCCCCCTCCATGCAGTAAGTGACCAGTAGGTGGGAATAATTCTTCTGTGGCTAAAGCAATGCTTGTCCAAAGGGGCAGGGAGTGCCTACCCTTTCTTTTCTTGATACCTGACTCAGCAGCAACAAGGAGACTGCCCTGGTCTCTCCTTGTCCCCTTCCCTCGTCCCACTCATTCCTCAAAACCTGACTCAGGTTGGGGGTCTACTCAAGCAACTGCAGAAGTATGTGCCTGACCAGCGTTTCCTCCCAGGCCTCCTCCCCCACCCACCCTGCCAGTCATACCACATGGCCGTCCTCCCTGCCTGAGGATCCTAGCTGTGCGGCAGCCTCACAGCACATGCAGGGCTCACACATGCTCACCTGGTAGTCTGGCACGCAAACCTGTGTGCAGCCATGGCCGAGTGCCCACTCCCGGACACAGTAAGGCCAGTGTGTAGCCCAGCAGATGGCAGAAGGAGGGGGCCAGGAGGGGGCCAGAGCTCCTGCTGGTGCTGGAGGTGAGGGCTGGGTGGAGGGAAGGAAGCTTGGTAGGCGGGCGAGAGATGCTGTAATGAGTGTCTGTGGAGTCCTGTGCTGTGCATCCTGCTTGGGCTTTCCCTCGGTCCTGGTCGTGATGGCGAGGCTGTCAAAGGTTGAACCAAAGAGTGCAGGTGAAAATGGCTTTAAGGCCGACAGAATGAAGAGATACCAGATTCTGCTTCCAGGCCTAAAGTCCATTTCCTCCCCCAAATGGACTCAATCAAGTTCCACATGCCTTCTGCTTTCCCTGGAGCAAGTGGTGTCCCATTGGAAAGCTGAAGAGAGCTCTAGGAGCTGGTCCCAGCCCTGGCATGGGACTGCCTTGCTTCACTCTAGTAAAACCTTGGCTGTTGTGCTGGGATGAGTGGGACGTCACAGAGATAGCATTGTTCAGATAATTCACA
>NW_022651940.1:0-3042 GCF_011064425.1 Rattus rattus
GGGTTCCAGATAGCTTTTGGTGTTTTCCTCTGGGATCAGTACTGTGTGCAGCGTGCAGTCTCTTCTGGTTTCCCAGGCCTGTCTGCCTCTCTGAAGGTTTAGCTCTCCCTCCCACGGGATTTGGGTGCAGAGAACTGTTTATCCGGTCGGTCCCTTCAGGTGCGGTGTCTCAGACGCAGTGGACCTGCTGCTCCTGGGCTCCTATGAGCATTTTTGTTCCTCCTTTTAAAAATGACTAAAGCATCTGCACACATTGCTCAACCTTCTTCTTGAGCTTCATGTGATCTGTGGATTGTGTCTTGGGTACTCTGAACTTTGGGGCTAATATCCACTTATCAGCGAGTGCATGCACACAATGGTCTTTGTGTGTGTGTGTGTGTGTGTGTGTGTGTGTGTGTAGGGGGGAGAGATTTGGGTTACTTCAATCATGATGATATTTATTAGTTCCATCCATTTGCCTATGAATTTCATGAAGTCATTGTTTTTAATAGCTGAGTAATGCTCCATTATGTAAATATACCACATCTTTTTGTATTCCTTCATCGCGGGAGGGACATCTGGGTTCTTTCCGGCTTCTGGCTATTATAAATAAGGCTGCTATGAACATAGTGGAGCAGGTGTCCTTAGTATATAATGGATCATCATTTGGGTATATGCCCAGGAGTGGTATAGCTGGATCCTTAGGTAGTACTATGTCCAATTTTCTGAGGAAGCTCCAGACTGACTTCCAGAGTGGTTGTACCGTCATGCAATCCCACCAACAATGGAGGAGTGTTCCTCTTTCTCCACATCCTCACTAGCATCAGTTGAAAGAAGTGCTAAGAGGAAAACTCATACCACTAAGTGCCTTCATAAAGAAATTGATGAGATTTCATGCTAGCAACTCAGTATCATACCTGATGGCTCTAGAACAAAAAGAAGCAAACACACAAGAGGAATTGACAGCAGAAAATTGTTGTTGTAATTTTATAAAAGTAAAACGGTAAAGTTTGGTCTTTTACCCTGCTAGCTCCTACACCTCAGTGCCCCAGATATCTGCTAGATATCTTGGCGGAAACACAGCCCAGCCACACACTTTCTTACACTCAAACTCTCACATAAAAGAAGACACAACACAATAATCTTAGATCCAATTGGTAAGATATAATTGCCCACTTAAACATACAAAGCCCAGTACCATCTATCCCTTGCACCTTTTATTTGCCAGGTCTCTAGCTTCTCCTTCTCCCACAACGACTCCTCGCCTCTCCCCTCTTTCCATCTTTTCTTTACTCACTCTCCCAACTATATCAACTCTTCCATGCTTTAGTTTCTCCTTCTCCTACAACGACTCCTAGCTTCTCCCCTCTCTCCATCTCCTGTCTCCTCTAACTCTTCTCAGTTTCCCATCGTGTCTCTAAACTGTCCCCCTTTCCACCTATCTTCATTTCTCCTCTCTCACTCTCTCAACTGTTCCATCCTTTTCCCCCCTGCTCAGGTTCTACTGGCTCAACTGTCGCCAACTGTCTTCTCTCACCCTATTCTCTGAATCTAATCCCCCTCTCATTCCTGACTCCTCCCTCTGCCCAAATCTAGAGCTCTTGCCTTTATTTTACAAATTCAGAGAGAACTCCAAGGCAAACCACAACAGAAAATAGTCAAACTCAGGGCTGAAATCAACCAGTTAGAAATGAAGACAATAATACAAAGAATCAATAAAACCAAGAGTTGGTTCTTTGAGAAAAATCAATATAGATTAACCCCTAGCTAAACTAACTAAGAGGCACAGAGTCAGTATCCAAACTAACAAAATCAGAAATGAAAAGGAAGATATAGCTATAGAAACCGTGGAAGTAAAAATATACATTATGTCTATGTCAAAAGTCTATATTTGACTAAACTGGAAAATCAAAATGAAATGAATAAATTTCTATCCAGATACCACATAACAAAGTTCAGTCAAGATCAGGTACAGATCAGGTACTGTTAGACAGTTCCATAACCTTTACGGTAATAGTACCAGTCACCAAAACTTCCCTTCACCCAAAATTGCCTATGACAGGATGGTTTTAGTGCAGAATTCTACCAGATGTTCAAAGAGGAGGTAATAGAGGTAATACCAATACTCCTCAAACTGTTCCACAAAATAGAAACAGAAGGAACACTACCTAACTCATTCTATGAGGACACAGTTACTCTGATACCTAAAGCTCACAAAGACCCAACAAAAAAGAACTTCAGACCAATTTCACTTATGAACATTTATGCAATAATAATAATTTTTTTGAAAACTGATACCAAGAAAACATCATTATCCAAGACCTAGTAGGCTTCATTCTAGTGATGCAGGAATGGTTCAATACATGAAAATCCATCAACAGAGTCCACTATATAAGTAAACTAAAAGAAACAAATCACACAATCATCTCATTAGATTCTGAAAAAACCTTTGACAAAATACAATGAACACCGCTTCATGTCAAAATTCTTGGAGAGATCAGGAATTCAAGGCACATACCTAATAGAACATAAAATAATAAAAGCAATATGCAGCAAGCCAATAACCAACATTAAATTAAATGGAGAGAAAAGAGAAGCAATCCTACTAAAATCAGGGACAAGACAAGGCTATTTGCTCTCTCCATATCTGTTCAATATAGTAGTTGAAGATATAGCTAAAACAATAACACAGCTGAAGGGTACCAAGGAAAACAGAGTTGAAAGAAAGAATTCAAGATCACTATTCATGCATGATATGACAGTATATATAAATGATCCCCAAAATTTTGCCAGAGAACTCATATAGCTGATAAATACAATCAGAAAAGTTGTTGGATATAAAACTAACTTAAAGAAATTTGTAGCTGCAGCAGCTCTCTGCTCCCAGAACCCGTGGGAGAGAGACCTCACCGCCTGGTCAGGTGGGCACGCCTGAGGCTGCAGAGCGGAAGAGACCACCAACACTGCCCACCCCTGCCCACATCCCTGGCCCAAGAGGAAACTGTATAAGGCCTCTGGGTGCCCGTGGGGGAGGGCCCAGGAGCGGCAGGACCCCTGCCTGAG
>NW_022651941.1:0-2828 GCF_011064425.1 Rattus rattus
CCTAGCTCAGACTCTCTTGTTCCAGCGTTCTCTCTCTCTCTCTCTCTCTCTCTCTCTCTCTCTCTCTCTCTCTCTCTCTCCACTCCCATCTGCAACCACAGCACATCCAAGCTGTCTGATTAACTCAATTGATTAATTAAGCTCTAATGAGAGCTGTGACTCACCCCTGCAGCTGCTGACCAGGAGGCCAGCATGCCAGGAAGGGCACTGGCTCCCCAGATATGGCCTTAGGAGGGCACAGAGACAGGGCGCTCAGCTGGTACCACTGGCTGGTAAAGATAGCACAAGCTTGTCCGCTACTACATCTCCTCCAGGTCTCTGGGAGGGGAGAGGGCTTTGTCACCTAGAAGAACATTGCCTCCTCAAACAGTCAGTCCGTGTATTTAGCACCAGCTCTTCAGGAGGCAAAGAACACAGAAGAAAGGCGAGTTGGTTGAGAGATGCAAAGGGGCCAACTTGACTCCTGCGACCCAGAGTGCCCAAGGCCCAGGGAATACGACCTTCCTGGATCCTGGCCACAGGGATCTGACTGAGCCCACCAGCCGCCATCTTCATGGTCTGATTGATTATGACTCGAGCCATGGGGTTACCCACGGCCCTCATGAAGCTGCTGTTCTGTATCTGGAAGAGCCACAAGCCTGGGTTTCCCAGCCAACCCTTACCACACAACCCCCTTCCATCAGACTCTGTCCCCTCATCCAGAATTGGGTGCCAGTGCCTTTCATGAACAGTAATAAGCAAGCAAGTGTGTGAACCCTTCCACCTCACAAATGAATCCTTCAAGCGGGGGAGCATGGTGTCCACTACAGAGAAGAGGGCATGAGCATCATAGCTTGCCCAGGGAAACATCTGCTTCTTCCTGGCTGTTTGTCCTTAGTGTTTGTCTCAGAACACACTTGTGTGTGCGCACATGTGAGTACACCCCACAGTGTACCCTTTAACTCCTGTCTGAGAACAATAGCCGTTCTGTCTGTCCCCACCCATCCCAGCACCCATACAAGTTCAAATGAAGCAAAGACATGATAAATATTTCCTGAATAAAGAAAGGAGAAAGGGGTTGGGGATTTAGCTCAGTGGTAGAGCGCTTGCCTAGCAAGCGCAAGGTCCTGGGTTCAGTCCCCAGCTCCGAAAAACAGAAAAAAGAAAAAAAAAAAAAAAGAAAGAAAGGAGAAAAAAAGAGAAGGTGGGAAGAAATGAATGTGCTATCTCCAGGTGGCAGATATGCTGAGCCCCAGCCCAGGGCACAGAGAGATGGGACTAGGCAGGGCCACTTAACTCTAGGTGTCTTAGCTGTTCATGTAGCCAATACTTGCATGGATCATTGGGCCAGAGGCTGAGCTGGTAATCACCCCTGTTCCTCTCTCTTCCTCTCTTCTCCCCTCAAATGATGTGGGGGATGGTAGGGGAGATGAGCAGGCAAGGGAGGCTGAGGAGGGTGTGGCCCTGGATGCTCCAGCTTTCTTCCTTCAGGAAACACAGGGCGCAGGCTGGGGTGTCAAGAGTGGGTTGGAGTCTCGGTTTTGACGATGAGCCTGTGGCCTCCTTGTTGGTACGAGTCTGATGGCAGAGGCTCTGGGCCTGAGTCTGATGGCAGAGACTCTGGGCCTGGGGTACTTCATCTGCCCAGCAACCCTCCATGTAGCTCCAAGGGACGTCTGTGAGAGGAGACTGTGAGATGGGAATGGGAGCACGCGCATGCACACGCCCATGCTCGGGGACACACACACACACACACACACACACACACACACACACAGCCCTCAGTGGTCAGAGTAATCACTGCCAGGAGCCACCGGTCCCCAACCCCAGCCCCTCTGCTGTCACTGCCCCTCGGATTCAATTACCAGCTCAGCTTTCAAATCAGGCTTCAGCCAGTAACTTTTGTGGAGAAAATGATTATGTGATTATTTCAACCTTGCTCCAAACACCGTTTTAATTGGATCTGGGAAAAGGCAATTTCTACATCAGAGGGACCACTCCAGAGAGGAGTGGCCTGGGACGACAGGCAGGAGCCACTAGCCTCAACCTCCAAGGACATGCACCGATGGGACACCTCCAGGACTCACTCCCCCCCAAAAGCTCCTGCTGTCACTGGGCCCAGGGGGGACCTCAGAGAGAAAGAGGACACTGTAGGTGGGGCATCCCAAGAGCGTGAGCTGGGCAAAGGGTTGGATGAGGACAGAATCCTGGGGACTATGTCTCCACCCTAGAAGGCATCATTTTCTGCCAGTCTGCCCACTTGCCCCAGCCCCCTACTCCCTCACTCCCCACTACCAACCAAAAGTAAACGGTCTGAGGAGCTTCAGGTTCTAGGGACTCCCTAAGCCCCTTCCAACAATGACGCCATTTTACCAGATTTTCCTGGTTTCCCACCGAGCCGGACTCCTCCATTGTCAATTCCCATCACTTCCACTGCAAGCCGTGGGCTCTGAGCTACATAGAACCCATCTACCCGAGTGGCCAACAATATATCCCTAACACCACGTCAATACTGTAAAAGGTGCTTAGCAGTTCTCAACCTTCCTATGACCCCCCCACCATAAAGTTATTTCACTGCTACCTCATAACTGTTAATTTTGCTCCTGTTTTGAATATATGTAAATAAATATCTGATATGTGGGGGATCTGATATCTGACCTCCCGCGGGGGTCACGACCCACAGGTTGAGAACCATTGGCTTAGAAGATGCCATGTTGGAGGAGGGGCAATAGGGTACTCCTCAATGAAAAAGCAAATGCATCTCCCACACCCCACTGGGACTGCAGACCTCGGCAATGTCTGCCAGCCGCCAGCAAGCACGTCCTGAACATTCAGAAAAATGAAGGTGA
>NW_022651942.1:0-3041 GCF_011064425.1 Rattus rattus
CTGTCTGGTGATCTTCAGAAAACTCTCAGCTCGTACTCAGGATTGGACTTTGAGTCGTTCTTGTCACTGCTCCTGAACACCTCTTCCTCAGAAGCTCTCCCCAAGCCAAGTCTAGTCCTTGGCAATCAACCGTCCGTCTATCAGGTCTCCTCTAGAGAAAAAGTTAATCAGAAGGAAGGTCCTCTGACTAGGTTTAGGTACATCCTCAGTGTGACTTTCTGATGTGCCAATCAGGAGGGATGGGGGGGAGGGGCTTGGTTATCTCTGTGATGGAAAAGCTGGAGTTGCCCCCTCCCCCATTGAAGCCAATTAGAGAGCAGAAAGTGGCAGACTGTTCCTTTCTCCCTGTGGCCCTTACTGTCTGGAAATTGAAACCCAGAGGGATGGCTATTCTTGGTTGTCACCTTGGAATAGTACATCTGGAATGAACTAAAACCTGAAAATGGAGGGACACACCTGTGAGGGACTTTTGCTTAATTTGAACTGGAAAGGTCTACTTCTACTCTGAATCTCTGCGGTAGAAGTCATAACTTTATCCAGTTCTTGAGGCAGAAAGACAGAAGTTTAATCAGGACCTTTTGAGCAGGGACAACCCACCTCTAATCTGCGTCACATTTCTGCTAGGTGCCTGTAGAGGATGCAGAAGAAGGAAGCTTTTGTTCTGTGCCTGCTTGCTCTCATCTTGCTAGCAAGTTCTTTCTTCGCTGGCATTAGAACCTGTTTCTTTGGGATGTCAGTGGATACTGAAGACCAGCTGAGTCATCTAGCCTCATGGACTGATCGACTGGGTTCTTAGCCCTTCTGACTGTTGGCCTCCATTCTTGGATTAGCTGGACCACGGCCTGGACATCATTCAAATAACTCCATTTTCTCTATATAGAGAGATTCGTTCTATAAACCTGTTATTCTAGAAAACCCTGGCTAAAGCAAACACTCGAGCCACGAAATCTCCGATTGTACTAACTTCATTTGTTCTGTTACTAGGACAAAATGCTATGACAAAAAGCAATTTAAGAGAGAAAGGGTTTGTTCTGGCTTCCTAGGGGAGTAGTGGACATCGTGCTGGGGGAGGCATCACAGGGAGGCAGGAGCAGGAAGCAGCTGTCTGATCAATCTCATTGTTCCTGCCCACAGGAAGCAGAAGCAGTAGGGAGGGATGGGGTCAGGCTGTAAGCCCTCAAAGCCTTCTGGTGATGCACTTCCTGCAGCAAGGCTGCACCTCTTAAAGGTTCCTCAACCTCACAAAACACCACAGGCACCTGGGCCCAGGCATTCAAACACATGGACCTGTGGGGGACACTCTCCTTCAAACCACCTAACGTATGCAAGAAAGGAAAGACAAGGAGAAAGGAAAAATAAAGTAAGAATGGGAAAATTGTCAATGATGTCCAAGATGTACTGGCACACAGGATTAATCCCAGCATTTGGGAGGTGGAGGCAGGAGGATCTCTGTGAGTTTGAAGGCGGCCTGGTCTACACCATGAATTCCAGGCCATTCAAAGCCACAGAGCATAACAACAAAAAAGTGCCCGGACTCTAGGTGCTCAGTCCCTCACCACCTCTGTGCGCAGCCCCTTCCAACCCTGCATCCCAGTCCGCCCGAAGTTGAACCAGGAGGTAGATAGTGTCCTGTCTCTGGAATCTTCATGGAGACCCAGACAAGTCTATTCAACTAACTCCAGGAAGCCACAAACTTCTCTTTCCCTCCTCACAGTAGATCAGTCAGGAAAGCCCACTGGACACTGTTCCACAGACAGGGGGGACATGTTGGGATGCTTGAAAGCCATGCAACTTCTACACTTTATCTCTTTCTTATAAGCCGGGCAGCCCTGCAGCCAAAGCCCACAGTGGGAGAAACCGTGGTCCTCACTTCATAATAAGAGTGCTGGAGACCCTTGAGTAGCAGGAGCGACACATTTTCTGCCTTCCAAACTTGGGCATCAGCCTACAGAAAAGGCAAAGACAGCTGCCACACCAATTCGCTGCAAACCAGGGGCTTTTTAAATCCCTCATCATGTTGCCCTGCCTCCTGAGTTCCTCACTGGCTAATTTCTTTTTTTTTTCTTTTCTTTTTTTTATTAACTTGAGTATTTCTTATTTACATTTCAAGTGTTATTCCCTTTCCCGGTTTCCGGGCAAACATCCCCCTAATCCCTCCCCCTCCCCTTCTTTATGGGTGTTCCCCTCCCCATCCTCCCCCCATTGCCGCCCTCCTCCCAACAATCACGTTCACTGGGGGTTCAGTCTTAGCAGGACCCAGGGCTTCCCCTTCCACTGGTGCTCTTACTAGGATATTCATTGCTACCTATGAGGTCAGAGTCCAGGGTTAGTCCATGTATAGTCTTTAGGTAGTGGCTTAGTCCCTGGAAGCTCTGGTTGCTTGGCATTGTTGTACATATGGGGTCTCGAGCTCCTTCAAACTCTTCGGATTCTTTCTCTGATTCCTTCAACGGGGGTCCTATTCTCAATTCAGTGGTTTGCTGCTGGCATTCGCCTATGTATTTGCCGTGTTCTGGCTGTGTTTCTCAGGAGAGAACTACATCCGGCTCCTGTCTGCCTGCACTTCTTTGCTTCATCCATCTTGTCTAGTTTGGTGACTGTATATGTATGGGCCACATGTGGGGCAGGCTCTGAATGGGTGTTCCTTCTGTCTCTGTTCTAAACTTTGCCTCCCTATTTCCTGCCAAGGGTATTCTTGTTCCCCTTTTAAAGAAGGAGTGAAGCATTCGCATTTTGGTCATCCTTCTTGAGTTTCATGTGTTCAGTGCACCTAGGGTAATTCAAGCATTTGGACTAATAGCCACTTATCAATGAGTGCATACCATGTGTGTTTTTCTGTGACTGGGTTACCTCACTCAGGATGATATTTTCCAGTTCCAACCATTTGCCTACGAATTTCATAAAGTCATTGTTTTTGATAGCTGAGTAATATTCCATTGTGTAGATGTACCACATTTTCTGTATCCATTCCTCTGTTGAAGGGCATCTGGGTTCTTTCCAGCTTCTGGCTATTATAAATAAGGCTGCTATGAACATAGTGG
>NW_022651943.1:0-3039 GCF_011064425.1 Rattus rattus
TTTTTTTGTGGGAAAAGAGGTGCCGTGGTGGGAGGGGACCTGGGAGGAACAGAAAGTGAATGTGATCAGGGGGCATTGTACAAAGAAATTCCCGAGTAATTAATAAAAAATAATATGTTGGGGAAACAAAAGAGAAGCCATTGTGTACACCACGTGGCACATGACAGAACAACTGTGGTACTGAATTGCATTTACCTTAAGTGTAAATTCTTTGGATTGGTGCTGCTGTCTGCTCTGGTCAGAGAAGTTGCTTTCTGCAGTAAGAAACCGTTGCTGTAGAGACTCATAACTGGCCAAAGCTGAGAATAAGAAACCATTGGATGCTCTGGCATAAATGGAATATCGATAGCACTCCCTCCCTGGCTCAGAGAACATGGAGGAAGAGGGAACGGAAACGATACAGGAACGGGTGGAAGGGAAAGGGCATGTGGAAGCTGGCGCTGGGCACTGCGTGCCATGGCTGTTTCATTCTTGAACTATCAGCAGCTGTGATTACATAGGCAAGAGTTGTACAAAAGTGGGCCCACCAACGTTCTGTCATGGAGGGTGGAGGAACTGGAGGCCTTAGCCCTCCCTCTAGGTCTATAGTTAATTAATGGTTATTGGCGGGCTTTTATTCAACAGTGTAGCACTGGTAAGTTGCTCATGTTTCTTTAAAATACTCCTCACCCAGTCTATTGTAAAAAAAAAAAAAACTTAATACGTTCATTTTTAAATAATCTCAAAAGTTCAAAATTTAAAAAAATCAAAAGCAAAGACAAAAGAATAAATTCATCCACAGAAGGTCAGCAGCTACCAGACTGGGTATCACAGAGCTAAGTGCTCATGACATGGAACAGCACTTCCTTTCCTGGCACTTAAAAAGCCCTAGGAAAATAACTCAGTCCACAGTGACAAATAGATGATGATGAAGAAGAAGCAGTAAATTAGCCTCACATGCATAAAATAATAAAACATGTGAGAGACAGCCTCGACGAAGAGTTTAAAAAGAAAACAATCGATACTATTCTTTGCCACTTAGCCAGTGAGGTTGTCATGAAGTGACTCGTTGGAAAAACTGCTTGCTACCACCTGTATCTATCTCCAAGTTTGTTAGGACAGAGGGTTTCTGGAAGCCCAGTAGAAGAAAGAGAGCAGAATTGGTTAAATTCTACCTAAAAGTGCATGCAAAAGCAAGACGTCAACTGCGGCATAAACCTGGGGCAGAGTGGATCCAAGCGGTATGCTTAGAAAGGTTGTGCTGCAACAGCATAGCTCTCAAGGAAAAAGAAAACTTGAACACACACACACACACACACACATTCATGCATGTGTCATAAATATAATTTACTATTTATGTGCATGAATTTGAACTAACTTCCTACGTATAAATATTCCTGCCATGGGTAATTTCCAGCTACCAGTCTGAAGTCCCTGAACTTAGAGTTAGGAATTGGTATAGACCTAAACAGTTCTTATGTGCAGATGTGTAAGCATTTTTATGTGCAGAGGTGCAGACATATGCCAGATTCACCATAACACATGGCCCAGGGCTACATAAGAAGTAGAAGACAGCGCCATTGTGTGTGAGAGGTATACAGATGAGTGTGTCTGTCTGCTCATCACAACTACTCCAAGCAAGAGTGTTCCCTTTTCCCGATCCCTGCTTCTGCTCTCTGCTCCTTTAACCTTTGTGGCATGGGAAAGGGCAGTTTGGGATCTGCCCGCAGGATGAGTGGGCAAAAGAGCAGGACCTCAAAGGCAGGCCAATCCCTGGCCTTACAGCATCAATGAGGAGACATCATCTCTCGGAGTAGAGAGTAAGGTACTGACTAGGTTCATGGATAGTCCAGTCACAGAGTTCAAATTAGGTTGTTGGGACATGACAGTTTCCTACTTGGCAATCTTATCTGGGGGTGCTGGAAAAATGAAGGGTGGTGATAGTGTAAGAGGATGCTTTCAGAGTAAGGGACAGGAAGCTTGAAAAGTCAGAGGCAGTGAGTAACTACCACAAAACACTGTCTTCCAGACACAACACTGAAGTCGCACGCGTGAACTCAGTAGTTGACAACTGCACAAGACATAGGCAAAGGCAAACAGGAAAAATTTCAGCATGGAGTGGGGAGGCGGTCAAGGTCCCACCGCTAGTTGAGTTTTGACAGCTGAAGGCTAATGGGAGAGGAGGAGACAGTTTTCCCCAAGGGTGTGACCCCTGAGGGGCCACCAATGAGCCAGTAAGATGGCCTATACTCATACACATGCTGGCTGCTCTGACTGGACAATGGGTCTTTAAAAGAACATGTAGAATTGGGAGGGAATCGTGATGAGGGGAAAGGAGTTGGTGAAGAAGGAATGAGAGGTGGACTTGGTTTGTGTTATTTATGGGTATTGTCTTAAAAATCTCTGAAGGTTGTTCCTGTATTGGTCAGACCAATCCCAGCAATTGGCCAAGGGTGTCTGGACTGCATGAACTGTCACCTTCTATGACACGGAGGCTTCCTTTGAAACGGAAAAATGAACAAATGTTCTCTTTGTTTATTTTTGATCAAAGGTTTTGCTATTGCAGAAGTCACAACTGCAAAATTGGGCTTCCTCAAATTCTGTGTCTTTACTCAGGATACATCATGCTGATCATATATCAGCATGTGTGAGATTCTCAAGAAAAAAAATGAGCAAAAACTGATACTGTCAAAGTTACGCTTTTGCTACAAAATAGCTGTGTGCTGATCTATAAAACACTCACTCCCCTGTATTCATTCTCACAATGTTAAAAAATCATTGTCACCAGAGCACTTGACATGTGGCTCTTTATTCATACATAGGTACGTCATATTATATAGAATTTCTTAAATAAATAGAGTGTCTGCCTGGAGGATGAGGTTGGGATGATGGTAAAACTGAGAAGTTGGAAGTCAGTGTGGTCCTGATGTTACATGAGCACTTACTCACGCCTCGAAGTTTCCTCTTTGAAAAACAGTTTTTGTGTTGGAGTGTGTATTCAGAACACTTGCCTTGCATTTGAGCTGCCCCATGTTCAATCCCCAGCCCAACAAAAATAAA
>NW_022651944.1:0-3035 GCF_011064425.1 Rattus rattus
GGAAGGAGGAGGAGGAGGAGCAAAGGGAGGAGGAGGAGGAAGGGGAGGGGAGGGAGGGAGGAGGAGGGGGAGGAGGAAGAGGAGGATGGGGAAGGGCAGGAGAAGGGAGGAGGAGGGGGAGAGGGTGGGGAAGGGGAGGAGGAGAAACTGTAACTGCCACAGCAGCAGGGCTGGAGACCAGCAAACTGCTGGTCTAGAGAGAGCAAGGGCCGGAGCACCTCTGTTGCACCTCACATATTTTTTTCCCAATCGCACCAGAATTCTTTCCTGCCAGTGCCCAAGCATCTTAACACTATCCCCACCCACGTTAACTACTTTACGGAGGCCTTTCTTTTCAGAGGTCAAGTGAAAGCACGCTTGTACGATAATGGATGCGTTTCAGTGATGTTGGTTTCAGAGGAACCAACGATTCATTCGTTTCAAAAGGGATGATTTAAGAAGTCCCAGCTTTGGCAGAGGGAAGGCCTGGATTCCGCAGGCCAGAAGCAATCGAGTGTCTGCAGCAGATCCCCCAGGAGTGCTGGGTGAAGCTGCAGAGAAGTCCTCTGCTTTCTTGCTCTCTTTGGAAAGAGCATTGCCACCTTGTGCAATCGTGGTCTCAGCATGGGGAAGGTCAACTGAAGAGAGAAGTAAGTGTAGGCTGGCAGTTCCACTTATGGGAAACAAACCATCCAGTATGACTGTGCGTTTCCCTGGCCCTATTCAGCTGATGGGTGAAGTGTTAGCAGGCAGGGTGAGATTGAGCAAGAGGCAAACTGTATTAAAGGGAGCGGAGCCAAGAGGACAGAGTAAGACCTCGGAAGTCTTCACAGCATCCACCTTTGGACGCTGCCCTAATTAGGGCTACTATTGCCATGATGAAACCCAAAACCAAGCAACCTGGGGAGAAGAGGATTTATTTTAGCTTACACTGCCAGGTTAACAGCCCATCACTGAGAAATCAGGACAGGAAGTCAAACGCGGCAGGAGCCTGGAGGCAGGAGCTGATGCAGAGGCCGTGGAGTGCCCTGCTTACTGGCTTGTTCCTCATGGCTTGCCCAGCCTCCTGAGAGAAGAACCCAGGACCACCAGCCCAGAGATGGCCCCACCCACAGTGGGCTGGGCCCTCCTCTGTCAATCACTAATTAAGAAAGTCGCCGGGGTTGGGGATTTAGCTCAGCGGTAGAGCGCTTGCCTAACGAGCGCAAGGCCCTGGGTTCGGTCCCCAGCTCCGAAAAAAAGAAAGAAAGAAAGAAAAAGAAAGTCGCTAAGGCTGGATCCTGTGGAGACCGGTCTTCAGTTGAGGTTCCTTCCTTTCAGATGACTCTAGCTTGTGTCAAGTTGACATAAAATAACCAGGACAGATGCTTAACTGAGAAATGAGGAAAATGAGATATCTCTTCTCTTTTCCTGTTCTTTCCTTTCCTTTTCTTTTCTTTCTTTCTTTCTTTCTTTCTTTCTTTCTTTCTTTCTTTCTTTCTTTCTTTCTAACTTTTGGAGATAGGGTGTCAGTAGTCCAGGTTGGCCTTGAACACATGGAAATTCTCCTGCTTCAGCCCTCCCAGGCGCTTAGATTATGGGAATGAGCCATCATCCCGCCTGGTCTGGAAAATAAAAAAAAAAAAAAAAACGAGAAAAATCAAACAATAATAAGAGTGTCATGGGACAGAGAGAAGGACCAACAGTTAAGAGCTCTGGCTGCTTTTCCAGAGTCCCGTGGTTTGACTCCCAGCACCCACAAAAACATCTGCGATTTTAGCTGTAGGGATCTGACGTTCTCTTCTGGCTCTGTGGCCGCACCAGCCAAGTGTTGCACAGACACACATGTAGGCGAAACACTCAGACATATACGATCTTTTCAAAAAATTCAAGTGACAGAGTCAGTGGGCGGGCGGTCCAAACGGAGCTGAGAACGTTTCAAGTGGAACTGAGAGGGTGGCACGGAAAGACTATAAATGGCATTTTTTTTTTTTTTTTTTTTTGCAAGGGCGGCTGCTACCGTGGTGATCTGTGTTGAAGACATGATGAGTGGATGGTCGGTGCGGGGTGGGAGAGAGTGGGTATTTAGATCATTCAAATCCTGGGTGATATACATGGTTATCAAAGACATCGAAGGGATGGAGAGGTGGCTCAGTGGTTAAGAGCACTGACTTGCTCTTCCAGAGGTCCTGAGTTCAAATCCCAGCAGCCATATGATGGCTCACAACCATCTGTAACGGGATCCGATGCCCTCCTCTGTGTGTCTGTGTGACAGCAACAGTGTACTCATGCACACAAAATAAATTAAAAAAAAAAAAAAAGACACCAAAAACGAGCAGAAGGGCCCAGAATGTAGACCCTGGCACGGTCTTCGTCTGGCCCACGAGGAGTCCTGGCTTCAATTCCCAGCTTTGTGGATCCAGTAATAACAGCATAGCAAAACATGGAAGACGGGAGAGGCAGACAGAGAGCCAGGGTAGACTTGACCGAGCCAGGGAGCGTCCAAGCAGACACTAATCCCAAGCAGACCCTAACGGGGAGCAGAGTCCCCGCTAGAGGATTCGGGCTGTCCACAGGGTGCAAGAGCTGGGGCTCGGCATATCAAGGCACTGAGGCCAGGCAGGAGAAGAGCCATAGGAACATGGAACCTCCTCCACTCCCTCAGAAGCGGCAGAATCTCAGGGGAAGGGGAGAGACGAGAAGTGATTTTTTTTTTCTTTCTGTTTTTGGTTTTGTTTTTACTGACTTCTCCTAATTACTTTCAAAGAGTTCAAATATTAGTGGAAGAGACTTGGGCAGACGAGGATCTGAAAACCATACAGAAGCAGGATTTGACACCGCACCAGCATTCAGGGGTTGCTCCAGGCTAAGTGCGCATGTCCAGACCACAGGTAAGAAGAGCCAGGGAAGTGCGGGTGCGGGATTCAGAAGCTTTGCCCTAAAGAAGGTTGGCCTGGCTGGAGCACCTTTCAGAGTCTCTGGGCAACTCGGGTGGTCTCTGGGGTGACACGGGTGGCCATTGGGTGACTCGGGTGGTCTCTGGGGGACTCGGGTGGTCTCTGGGGTGACACGGGTGG
>NW_022651945.1:0-3035 GCF_011064425.1 Rattus rattus
TTAGCCCAAATGCTTGAGTTACCCTAGATGCATAGAACACATGAAACTCAAGACGGATGACCAAAATGCGAATGCTTCACTCCTTCTTTAAAAGGTGTTGGGAGCAGCCTTGAGATGGCGAAAGCAGCCTTCAAGTTAAAAAGCAATTGTGTTCTAGCCTTATGCTAGAATAATAAGCAATAGTCTTCAGGTTAAAAAGCAATTATATTTTGGCCTTATGATAGAACAAAAAGCAATAGCCTTAGGTTAGACAAAAGCAGCACCTGCAGCTCTACATAAATTCAATAGATAGCATAAATCTAGGTGTCAGATCACTGAGTACCGGTGGTCAGGCACTGATGGTCAGGTCACTAAGCAACCCACCCTGCTGTTCCCCCGCTTGGCCGATTTACCCAGCCAATATCCTGGTTATCAAGCCAGGCCCATTCTTTGTGGTCACCCAACCCCTCCCCACATTTTGCTTCTACCAGTATATCTTCAGCCTGAGAAAAATTAAAAATTGTCAGCTTGATCAGACTTCTTGACTTGCTGTCCGTTCTTTGCGTCTCTTGTCCCCCATTCTCTCCTAGGTGGACCCCAGACCCTGGTCGACTGCCCTGCGGGACGGGGAAAAAAGGGGAACAAGAATACCCTTGGGAGGGATTAGGGAGGCAAAGTTTAGAACAGAGGCAGAAGAAACACCAATTCACAGCCTGCCCTACATGTGGCCCATACATATACAGCCACCAAACTAGATAAAATGGATGAAGCAAAGAAGTGCAGGTCGACAGGAACCGGATGTAGATCTCTCATGAGAGACACAGCCAGAATATGGCAAATACATAGGCGAATGCCAGCAGCAAACCACTGAACTGAGAATGGGACCCCCATTGAAGGAATCAGAGAAAAGAGTGGAAGAGCTTGAAGGGGCTCGATACCCCATATGAACAACCATGCCAACAAACCAGAGCTTCCAGGGACTAAGCCACTACCCAAAGACTATACGTGGACTGACCCTGGGCTCCAACCTCATAAGTAGCAATGAACAGCCTAGTAAGAACACCAGTGGAAGGGGAAGGCCTTGATCCTGCCAATACTGAACCTTGAGTGAACGCGATTGTTGGGGGGAGTGCGGTAATGTCGGGAGGATGGGGAGGGGAAGTCCAAATAGAAGGGGAAAGGGAGGGTTTAGGGGGATGTTGGCCGGGAAACCGGGAAAGGGAATAACAATCAAAATGTAAATAAGAAATACTCAAGTTAATAAATATAAAAAAAATAAGTTGCTATTAGCCCAAAACTTGGATAACCCAAGGTACAATCCACAGGCCACATGAAGCTCAAGAATAAGGACAAATTGTGGATGCATTAGTCCTTCTTAAAAGGGGGAACGAATATTCTTAGGAGGAGATATGAAGACAAAGTTTGTAGCAGAGACTGAAAGAGCAGCCATTCAGAGCCTGCCTCATATGGGGATCCAACCCATATACATACAACCACCAAACCCAGGCAATATTGCTGATGCCAAGAAGTGCATGCTGACAGTGCATGGTGCCAAGAAGTGCATCCTGATGTAGTTTTCTCCTGAGAGGCTCTGTCAGAGCATGACAAATACAGAGATGAGTGTTCACAGCCAACCATTGAACTGAGAACAAAGTCCCCAGAGTTAGAGAAGGGATTGAAGGAGCCAAAGGGGTTTGCAACCCCATAAGAACAATGACACCAACCACCCTGAGCTCCCGGGGACTAAACCGCCATCCAAAGAGTACACATGGACAGACCTAGGGCTCCAGCAGTATATGTAGGAGAGGATGGCATTGTTGGGCGCCAAAGGGAGGAGAAGCCCTTGGTCCTGCTAAGGCTGCACATCCCAATGTAGGGGAATGTCTGAGAGGAGTAGGAGGATGGGCAGGGTAACACCCTCATAGAAGAAGAGGGAGGGCTGATGCCATAGGGGCTTTATGGATGGGAAACTTGGAAAGGGGATATTTGAAATGTAAATCAAAAATATCCAATAAAAAAACCAAAACAAAAATAACCTCAGGGCCGTTGTGTATCCACCAAATCTGTGATTTCAGATTAAATACTTTCAAAGGAATGAACTACACCACATTAATAACTGTGAAATTTCATGTTTGGCTTTTATGTTCCCCATGACTGTGGTGAATTAGCCAGCCATTCAATGAAAAGCTAGTTTAGTTCTGCTGTGAATAATGACTATAATTAGTTCATTTCAGTTACAAGTATTGGTTCTTGGTGGGCCTAAGCTACTTTGCCTTGAGCACAAAGATGTAGAAACTAGAAGATGGGAGAAAGTGGTTTGCCCCGAGAACTCCTGAAAAAAAAAAGGTACTTTTTAATTCAGGGAAAGCTGATGCAGACATCTGACCTGCAAATATGGAAGACTAAGTATGTGCTGTTTAATCCATGAGAACAGTGTTGTTTCATAGCAGCAAACTGGGACAGTCACATTGGCACAGACATAACAACAGCAAGGGAAAGACAAGGGCATGGGGCAGGCATTTGTGTAGGGAAGAAAGGTGGTCAGAAGTGAGGAGGACACTGACACACACACGCAGGAAGGAGATAGCTGGAAAGACAAGCAAATGGGCAATCTAGAGGCAGGGGGATGGGAGAATCCACCGATGGCAGGCAGAAAAAAGACTAGGGAGCAAACCAAAGCAAGGATGAGGCCAGACTGGAAGGGGTGGGAGCAAATGACTGGAAGACAGAATGGCAAGCAGGAGGCCCTTGGAGCCTGTGTGGTACTTGCCCTTGTTAACACTATTGGAGCTTTCTGAGACACCAATGGACCCATTCTTGGACTTCAGCAGAAATCCTGATATAGAGACAGAGACTCTGGTGGGATCTAGAAGCCGCTCAAAGCAGAGCAGGGTCAAAGTTATTACCACCTTCATCTCATTCATGATGAACTGTTTTTTTCCATCGCATTTCCTGGACCAGAAAGAGGCAACTGAGGGAGAAATGGTCTTAAGTATTGTGTAGATTTCAGAGAGACTGGACTTGAAGCCCACCTCAGAGCTGAAGATTTGAGGCTC
>NW_022651946.1:0-3031 GCF_011064425.1 Rattus rattus
CTGTAAGGCAAAGGACACTGTGGTTAGGACAAAACGGCAACCAACAGATTGGGAAAAGATCTTTACCAATCCTACAACAGATAGAGGCCTTATATCCAAAATATACAAAGAACTCAAGAAGTTAGACCGCAGGGAGACAAATAACCCCATTAAAAAATGGGGTTCAGAGCTAAACAAAGAATTCACAGCTGAGGAATGCGGAATGGCTGAGAAACACCTAAAGAAATGTTCAACATCTTTAGTCATAAGGGAAATGCAAATCAAAACAACCCTGAGAATGGCTAAGTTCAAAAACTCAGGTAACAGCAAATGCTGGCAAGGATGTGGAGAAAGAGGAACACTCCTCCATTGTTGGTGGGATTGCAGACTGGTACAACCATTCTGGAAATCAGTCTGGAGGTTCCTCAGAAAATTGGACATCGAACTACCTGAGGACCAAGCTATACCTCTCTTGGGCATATACCCAAAAGATGCCCCAACATATAAAAAAGACACGTGCTCCACTATGTTCACAGCAGCCTTATTTATAATAGCCAGAAGTTGGAAAGAACCCAGATGCCCTTAAACAGAGGAATGGATACAGAAAATGTGGTACATCTACACAATGTAATATTACTCAGCTATTAAAAATAATGCCTTTATGAAATTCATAGGCAAATTGTTGGAACTGGAAAATATCATCCTGAGTGAGGTAACCCAATCACAGAAAAACACACATGGTATGCACTCATTGATAAGTGGCTATTACCCCAAATGCTTCAATTACCCTAGATGCATAGAACACATGAAACGCAAGACAGATGATCAAAATGTGAATGCTTCACTCCTTCTTTAAAATGGGAACAAGAATACCCTTGGCAGGGAATAGAGAGGCAAAGATTAAAACAGACACAGAAGGAACACCCATTCAGAGCCTGCCCCACATGCGGCCCATACATATACAGCCACCCAATTAGACAAGATGGATGAAGCAAAGAAGTGCAGGCCGACAGGAGCTGGATGTAGATCTCTCCTGAGAGACACAGACAGAATACAGCAAATACAGAGGCGAATGCCAGCAGCAAAGCACTGAACTGAGAACAGGACCCCCGTTGAAGGAATCAGAGAAAGAACTGGAAGAGCTTGAAGGGGCTCGAGACCCCATATGAACAACAATGCCAAGCAGACTTCCAGGGACTAAGCCACTACCTAAAGACTATACATGAACTGACCCTGGATTCTGACCTCATAGGTAGCAATGAATATCCTAGTAAGATCACCAGTGGAAGGGGAAGCCCTTGGTCCTGCTAAGACTGAACCCCCAGTGAACATGATTGTTGGGGGGAGGGCGGCAATGGGGGGAGGATGGGGAGGGGAACACCCATAAAGAAGGGGAGGGGGAGGGGTTAGGGGGATGTTGGCCCAGAAACCGGGAAAGGGAATAACACTCGAAATGTAAATAAGAAATACTTAAGTTAATAAAAAAAATTAATAAAAAAATCAAAAAAAATTATAAAGGGGCTGAAAAGAAAGAAATTATGTAACCAACACCTTTTACAGTTATCATAAATAATATAAATATCTTGGTGTAACTCTAAGAAACTTAGTGAAGGAACTGTAAGACAAGAACTTCAATTCTCTGAGGAAACTGAAGAAGATATCTTAGCATGGGAAGATCTTTCATGTTTGTGGATCCGTAGGATTAACATAGTATATATGGACATCTGGAGGTATCATCTGCCTGGAGCTTAACTTTGGTCTGGCTCCTCTCTGAAGCAGCTTTGGGGAAAGCAAGATTTGTTCTAAAAAGAGAATATGGTTTCTTTCTATAATAAAGTATGCTAATCTTGACTTTAAGTTACTCTGAGGTGAAAAGCTGCAAGTCTCTGGATCTCTGGACACTTGCTGCTAACAGCAGGTGATTAAGTAAAGGATTTATTTCTATTGCTCTCTTCTCTATCCAGAAGCCTCTCTGGCTTGGCTGGTTAACTCTTTGTGAACCAGATACAAATGAAATAAAAAGAATTAAAATGCTTTATAAGGCAAATATACACAGACACGTATACATTCATTCATACATAGACATTTTTATTCACATTTCATTTACCCATTACCACATTCACATTTTTGTTCATCCCTGCCATTTATTTCATATTCTCCACAAATATTCATACATACATACATACATACATACATACATACATACATACATACAAACAGACATGTATATATGAATAGGTGGGTAGGTGGATGGATGGATAGATTGATTGATGAGGCCAAACCCCCAAAGCCAACCAATTCACCAACACCAACTTTAACCATTTTCTCTGACATATTTATATCTCGTTAGACAAAGTATTCCTTAGAAAATTACCTCAGAGATGAAATGTTAGATAAAAGGGGAGTTACAGAAGGATATTAGTACTAAATTCAAAGCAGTGTTTCATTCTTATAGGTTCATTATAAGTTCAAAGCAATAGGTTTTAAATGGCCTTGCTTTGTCATATTGCACACATGTGGCTTTATCCTTAGACCTTCATGATTCTCCTTAAGCACAGATTTGTTCCCCAAGTCTGGTTCTCTTTTTAGTGTAACTATGAATGCTCATTGTATTACATATCATGCAGCCTTTAATTACTATTATGAGGAGTGGGCACATTCTATTCATAATTTTAACTTTATTGCATCTGTCCAGCAAAACAATTTAAGACCGTATCTTTTTTTTTTTATTAACTTGAATATTTCTTATATACATTTCGAGTGTTATTCCCTTTCCCGGTTTCCGGGCAAACATCCCCCTCCCCCCTCCCCTTCCTTATGGGTGTTCCCCTCCCCGCCCTCCCCCCATTGCCGCCCTCCCCCCAACAGTCTAGTTCACTGGGGGTTCAGTCTTAGCAGGACCCAGGGCTTCCCTTTCCACTGGTGCTCTTACTAGGATATTCATTGCTACCTATGAGGTCAGAGTCCAGGGTCAGTCCATGTATAGTCTTTAGGTAGTGGCTTAGTCCCTGGAAGCTCTGGTTGCTTGGCATTGTTGTACATATGGGGTCTC
>NW_022651947.1:0-3022 GCF_011064425.1 Rattus rattus
ACACGTGCTCCACTATGTTCATAGCAGCCTTATTTATAATAGCCAGAAGCTGGAAAGAACCCAGATGCCCTTCAACAGAGGAATGGATACAGAAAATGTGGTACATCTACACAATGGAATATTACTCAGCTATCAAAAACAATGCCTTTATGAAATTCATAGGCAAATGGTTGGAACTGGAAAATATCATCCTGAGTGAGGTAACCCAATCACAGAAAAACACACATGGTATGCACGCATTGATAAGTGGCTATTAGCCCAAATGCTTGAATTACCCTAGATGCATAGAACACATGAAACTCAAGATGGATGATCAAAATGTGAATGCTTCACTCCTTCTTTAAAAGGGGGAACAAGAATACCCTTGGCAGGGAATAGAGCAGCAAAGATTAAAACAGACACAGAAGGAACACCCATTCAGAGCCTGCCCCACATGTGGCCCATACATATACAGCCACCCAATTAGACAAGATGGATGAAGCAAAGAAGTGCAGGCCGACAGGAGCCAGATGTAGATCTCTCCTGAGAGACACAGCCAGAATACAGCAAATACAGAGGGGAATGCCAGTAGCAAACCACTGAACTGAGAACAGGACCCCCGTTGAAGGAATCAGAGAAAGAACTGGAAGACCTTGAAGGGGCTCAAGACCCCTTATGAACAACAATGCCAAGCAACTAGAGCTTCCAGGGACTAAGCCACTACCTAAAGACTATACAAGGACTGACCCTGGACTCGGACCTCATAGGTAGCAATGAATATCCTAGTAAGATCACCAGTGGAAGGGGAAGCCCTTGGTCCTGCTAAGACTGAACCCCCAGTGAATGTGATTGTTGGGGGGAGGGCAGCAATGGGAGGAGAATGGGGAGGGGAACACCCATAAAAAAGGGGAGGGGGAGGGGTTAGGGGGATGTTTGCCCGGAAACCGGGAAAGGGAATAACACTCGAAATGTAAATAAGAAATACTCAAGTTAATTTAAAAAAAAAAAAAGACATTTAGTTGGGATGGGTGGCATGTAATGGAAACAGAAGGACTGGGAAGATGGTTATGGGGATGAATGTGATCAAAGTACATTGTATGTGCGCAAGAAAGTGTCCAAAGTTTAATAGAAATGTATTATAAAAAGCGGTTCTAGGGGAGGCTGACACTGTGTATCCTCTGAAGGGACTCCCATGAGACCAGAGGTCCTATCTACCTTGTTTCCAACACTGTTCCCAGTGCATAACACCCTGAATCATAGAGGAAACACTCAATAAAAGTTCCAGGGTGATGAATCACAGGGTATCATCCTGGGAAGTCATTAGGACACAGTGTACGATGGATGGAGAGGAAGACTAACCAGCAGAGGGAAGAGTCTTGACCCAGAAGGACAAGAGGGTTCTAGAGAAGCAACGAGAACGGGGGAGAGGCAGAGGTAGAGAAAGAGAAAGGAATACACACACGCACACACACACACACACACACACACACACACACACACACACACACACGCAAAGACAGAGAGACAGGGAGATGCTGGTGGGGCTGGGGACCACCGCCTGCCTCCCCATCATCTGCTGTACTTAAACCAGTGAGAACCTGCTCCCTTTCTTGCAGCCCTAACAGCCCAGGGTAGAGCAATATATAGCACTGTTGCCTCTTCATGGGGAAGACCCGGGGTCTAGCACCAATAGTTACACCAATCATTGTCCTTTTATTCATTTGGTTTGGGGTTGGAAAAGGAAGAGAAGGGGACACCCCCAAGGCTTACAGAAACAGTGCCATCATGTGTCTGGCCTGAGCAACCCTTGCTACAGTTGGGGTGCAAATGTCCTTCAAAGGCTTGTATGGTGAAGGCTTGGTCATCACATGGTGGTAGGGGGTGAGGCCCAGTGGAAGAAAGTGAGGTCACTGGGGGCGTGTCCTTACAGGGGTTTCGGGAGCCTTGCTCCCCCTCTTCCCATCTCTTCTTGCTTCCCAGTTACCACAAGGAGAGAACTTTACTCTAACATGAGCCTCTCCACAATGCTCAGTCATGGACCCAGACCTCAAAAACTGTGCCACCAAACGAGCATCTCCTCATTTTAAATGATGTCTCTGGCACTTGGACAGAGAAGCAGAAAGTCGACTGATAGCTCTTTGCTTTCCTTCTGCACTGGAGCTGTTCATTTCTGGCTTGGCTACAAGGCAGGGGCTCAGTTCCTCTAAGTCACCAGGCAATGCCAGCACCAGACAGGGGCTAGCAAGGGCGATGAAGCAGGTTGTACAGGCAAGCTCTGTGCTCAGGATGATTTTCCCACACCTTTGAGTATCGCTCTTTTCCCTCAAATAGAGGAAACAGCCTCTAATTCTCATACAATTGTCAGATGTTAAAGAGGCATCCAGCACATGGGACCCACCCTACGTGCTCTGACTCACTTGAGGGTCCTACTGTGTCTGAAATCCTACAATTCACAGGGAATTCTCCCATCTTTTAACTCACAGGAACCTCAGAACCAATGTGCAAGATCTGCAAAGTAGAACCTAGCACTCCCATTTTACTGATGAATAAACTGAGGTATAGATAGGCTGAATACCTCAGTCATAGAAAACAGTCATACTCCATAGCAGCACATAGCATCTTCCTACACTTCTGCCTTCAGCACAAGAACATAAGGCAGAGCTGGGTCGGGTAGGAGAATGGCTATGAGTTCAAAGCTAGCCTGGCCTATTTCCTGAGCTCTGGACCAGCCTCAGTAAAGTGAAAGTCTTTATCAATGATGAACTACTAAAGACTAGAAGGGAAGGGAAAAGGGAAAAGGAAAGGGAAAGGAGAAGGAAGTAGGGGGAAGAGGAAAGAAGGGTGGGAAGGAAGGAAGGAAGGAAGGAAGGAAGGAAGGAAGAAGGGTACCAAAGCATAAGCTGTACTTTATACTGGTTTTTCCCAATCATCCACAAACCTTAGTTCAAGTATCTGTATAGAAAATGTCCAGGATGTGAATGAATAAATGAATGTATGAGTGAATGAATGAATCAATGAACGAACGAACGAATGGAGAGATGGA
>NW_022651948.1:0-3040 GCF_011064425.1 Rattus rattus
AGAAACAGACTATGAATGAGAATATAAGAACGGTTTATTCTGTCCACTCTAGAAACTCTTTAAAGATAATTGTTTTTAGAATCCTAACCCAGGAAGGAAGCTCGAACTCTGTTTTTCCAAAATCCTTTTCTCCTTGGCCAATTTTATGAATTGGAAAGGAGAAACTAAGACAGGACAGCGCTCCACGAGGCAGTGGCAGAGTCAGGCCAGAGACCACATCTTTGTAGCACCAACTGCTGTTTAAGATGTTGTGAGTCTAGCCCTGAGACAGAAGATGTAGCAACCGCACTCCTTAACCTTGCTCCTGGCCCTTCTTGCAGAAGGTTTGGGGGACTTCTGAGCTAAGTCTGCACTATGCACCAAAAGGGGAAGACCCAGGCTATACCCTGCTAATACCTGGTGTCCCAAACCAGCCTTTGCTCAGCAGCTCCGGAGGAGGACTCTGAGCACGGAAGCCAAGGGCCGGCAAAGTTTGGGGAAACCCCTTATTTCTTTCTCTCTCCCCCAGGGGACGACGAGGAAGATGAGCCTGAGATCCCAGTGAGCCCCCGACCACGCCCTCTGGCTGAGCTGCAGCTGAAAGAGAAAGCAGTGCCCATCCCAGAGGCCAGCTCCTTCTTCATCTTCAGCCCCACCAATAAGTAGGTAGTGCTTCTGGCAACCATGAGAGCTGATGAGGCCCTCAAAGCAGTGGCTTCCCTCCCTGAAGAGATCTACTCTTGATTCTCCCCGTCTTTGGTTACCATGTGCACAGTTCATTCCTTTGGGCTATAGTCTTGAGCAATGTCTAAACTGCTAGCAGTGAATTGGGGTGTGGCAGCATGGCAGAGGTTTGCCTGACATACATGAGGCATTAGATTCAATGCCTGGCACGCAACAAAATTAAAAGACCTCTAAAATGAATAGAATGGTAGTATTCCTGTGAGAAAGAATACCTTTAGGTTTTACCACCTACTTAACCTACTTATACCTAGGAGGGACTAGGATTGCCAATTCCCTTCTAAGGGCAGTTTTAGGCAGGGTCAGGAGACATCTGGGGGAGCTGGAGTTGTTATCAGCATCACAATCTTCACCTCTGGAATAAACACATTTCATGGAGTTTCTTCTGCCCCAGGAAAGGAGATCAGCCTGTCCCAGTCTTGGCTGGGGAATCCTCACGGTGGTGGGTATGGGTGGAGGGGACAGGTGCTGGAGGGGCTCAGTTGGGAGTTGTGACTAAAGGAACAAAATGGGGACTGAGTCATGCGTGTCCAGCTAGGAGATGATGCAGCTGCAAGGTTATTCCTACTCCCAGACGGCTGGGGGCCAGCAAGTGGATGCAGCGTCCCTCTGTAGGACAGAAGTGAGTGAGTGAGGCCTGAACTTCCTGCGTCTCTCAGCTTCTGTCCTCCCAACCCGTCCCACCAGGATCCGCGTCCTATGTCACCGCATTGTCAACGCCACCTGGTTCACCAACTTTATCCTGCTCTTCATCCTGCTCAGTAGTGCTGCTCTGGCCGCTGAGGACCCCATCCGGGCCGACTCCATGAGGAATCAGGTAACGGCAGCTCCTTCAGCTGCTTCAGCACCCAGCCCACTCTGGGGCTTGAGCTCAGTTATACCCTCTATGTGGCCACCGGCATCAGAGTTTCATAAAGTCTCTGGAGAGTTGAGACCTCTCGCTGCAGTTTCTGAACAGCGCTACCATAGCAGAAGCAAGATAAGCCTGATTTGCCTGCCTGCCGTGAAGTGGTAGTGCTGGCAATTATGGTGGTCACAGTAGTAGTGGTGATGACAACGATGGTGATGATGATGGTATTAATGGTAGTGACATCAGTGGTGGCCGTGGTCGTCATGGCAATGGTAGCAACGGCGATGATCATAGCAATGATGGTGGTAGTGGGCATTGTTGATGATGATGGTAATATTGATGTGATGAGGTAATGATGTTAATGGTGATGGTGATGGTGGTGGTGGTTGTCATGGTAATGGATGGTGGCACTGGTGGTGATGATGGTTGTGGTGACACCATGGCTTTACAAATTCTCTCACTGGTTGCCTCTGCCTTGTCCCTTCTCCAGATCCTTGAGTATTTTGATTATGTGTTCACTGCTGTTTTCACTGTGGAGATCGTCCTTAAGGTGAGTGAGGACCACGGGACTCACGTCTCTGGGTGTGAAGCTTCCCTGCACGGAGTGGCTCCAATTTACGCATGAGGACTCACTCGGGGGCACTGCGAAGGAACGGGGGGAAAAAGAAGATAGAGATGGGTGGTGGCAGGAAAGACTCACCGATCCAGGAGACTACACAGGGCTTCCGCTCCTAGGCAAAGGAGATCCAGGCAAGGGAGCAGGTGACTGGATAAAAGGCTGGAAAGAAGAAATATGACCCACTTGTGGCTGCCACCTCTTCCGCATGGAAGACACAATTAACTTAAAAGAGGGCCTGTGAATTGGGATTTATTTTAGACCTTTACTCCATGAACCTGGCAAGTTCTTACCCTCCTAGTTCTCAAAGAAGTAACCATTGGAGAGTGCCCTAGAGAGCTTGGTTACCTTGTATACTATACTGAATTCTATACTGTAAGCTACAGTGTATACTATACCCCCTCTACTGCAGCTGCTGTGTTTGAAAGCATCTTGGTCTCATGCTATGAAGTCTGTTTGGAGAAGCAAGCTAGAGGTCTGGAAATGCCCTCTAACTTTGGGAGGGAGCTCTCAAGGCCAGGCCTTGCTCTGCTACATAAAGGGCAAATGTTTTTACAAATCAGGATTTCCCAGTGTTTGAAAATTTGTTAAAAGTTTACTCTCACATGGGCTGGGAATGTGGGCCCATGCATACAGTACTTGCCTAAGATGCACAAATATGGCCTCTCGACAGTTCGTGAAGCAGGCCTGGTGGTGTACGCCTGTAATCTGCTCAGTTGAAAGGCAGGAAGATCAGAAGTCTAAGTTCATCTCGAACTACGTAGTAAATAAAAGGGATCCTGGGTTATCGACTGAGACAGAAAGCAAGGGTCTCTTATCTAAAGAAAGGATCATTGCCCTGGTTTGGCTGTTCC
>NW_022651949.1:0-3026 GCF_011064425.1 Rattus rattus
GTGTGTGTGTGTGTGTGTGTGTGTGTGTGTGTGTGTGTGTGTGTGTGTGTGTAGAGAAAGGTGAAAGAAAGGAAAGGATGGAAATATGTAATGATGTGCCTGTCCTTTTAGGTCACTGGTCAGTCTACTGTTTTGATATACTGTTATATTGTCAAATTACCTCCCAATTAGTTGTGCCTCTGCCTGAAAGGCAATCAGCAGAGGTTAGGGACCACCTAGGAAAGAATAGGGGACAAGAGACATGAAGAAGGATGTCAAGGCAAGAATCTGATCAAGGCGACAATTATATTTTTTCCCAAGGCTGAATTTATACCATAGCAGGGGTAACAGAGGGAGGGGGCAAGCGGGAAACATCTATGCAAGCCAAGGACACAGCTCTTGTGGTCAGCCAATTGGCTGATATCAACAGAATGTCAGAAAGGTCACAAGTTTGTCATATCATTAGGCAACCTGACCACCAGATTTTAGTTTCTCAAAAAGGTCACAAGTTTGTCATATCACTAAGCATCCTGACCTCCAGATTTGTATTAGTCTTCTGCAGCTAGCTTGGGATTTTCCATGAACCCAGCAATACTTAACTCTAACTATAATATTAATATCCATAATGGAGGGTTTTAAGGGTATTGCTCCCAACATAGTTGTGCTAATATTCCAAGATTGCTCTGTTCTCAACCATAACCAGAATCTTTTTAATGTTAACAGTGGTTAATGCAAAAACTAATTATTCAAATGCTTAGAATGTGATATTATGAGCTCCAGTCCTAAAGTTCCACATCCATGCCACTTTGAAGAATAAGATGTAAGAAGATAAAAGAAATATTGAAAAATCTTTCTTCTGGACATTACATAGCAATTACAGTTATCTACTCACAACAGTTATGATTTTACACACAAGATAAAGCCTGTCAAATTTTTAGCATGTATATTAATGGGGCTTACAAGGTCCTACCCATAGCATAGACAGTTGGTAGCAATCCGAAGCTTCTGTAGAGAAATATTCTTTCTCTAAGTGTACAGCCATTGAAGAGCTATTAATGTGCGTGTGTATAAAAGAAGGAAAAATTGTACTCTGTGGGTTATAGAAAAGAATGAGGTTATATGCTCCCTCTTTCAACTGCATTTAAATATGTTGCCTTTGGACTTGAGATAAGATGACTTTGGGTTGTATTTTTGACAGTGCACTCTTAATCTCTTCTGTCTTAAGGCTGTAAGATAATGGATTTGGCATATGGATGACTAGGGTATGTATCACAGAGATGATCAAAACCCTTGAAAGAGATTCTAATGCAGCTGAGCCAAAGTAAGCACCACTGCTTATTCCACAAAAAAAGCAAACAAATGACAAGTGATCTTCACAAGTGGAAAAATACTTTATATTGCACACTTTTTTAATAAAATTTTAATAATATTGGATGAATTTGGATAAACATGAATAAATAATCCAGATACTAAACAAAACAAACAAACATGACCAGAGATATACTTTGTCATGTCATTGGTAAAGAAGTTAGAACAAATAACAGAGATTAGAAGCACTACAAAAAACCCTCAAATTTCCACATTTGTAAAGCCTGAAAATTGTAATATATATTGCAAATATGGGAACCCGTGACACAAAAATTAACTCAATACATAATAAGTGGCCTTCTTGTGATATATGATGTGATATGATATGGTATGATGTGATATGATAACTTAAAAATGCAGAGGTTGACAAATGGCTATTTTAGGACATCATGTTCAGAACCGATCATCCATGAATACAAGATACAAATAATAATGATAATAATAATAACAACAATAACTATATTATAGATGAAGCCAGTTTCAGACAAATACAGAATAATAAGGTAGAATTACGTGGTTTGTGGAGGTGATAGAACTGACAGCTTAGATAATTAATACATTTACAAGCAAAATGATTAGATACATGAACAAGGAAGTCCAAGAAGAATGAGCTCTAATTATAGATCATCTGATGGTTTTTCTAGATGGAATTTTCATATGTTATACTTTCTGCTTTTCTATTCCCCAGACACTTTGCTAAAAGAAAAGGAAAATAGCATAAAACAAAACTTGAACTTGAGTTCTCTTCCTCAGGACAATTAAACATCACTGCTTCAAAAACGGATGCTGTGGGCCAGACTCCGGGGCCGGCGGATCCCTGCCCTCAGCAGCTCTCTGCTCCCAGGCCCCCTGGTCGGGCGGGCACTCCTGAGGCAGCAGAGCAGAGGAGACCACCAACGCTGCCCACCCCTGCCCACATCCCTGGCCCAGGAGGAAACTGTTAACGGCCTCTGGGTACCCGTAGAGGAGGGCCCAGGAGCAGCAGGTCCACCGCGTCTGAGACACCGCACCTGAAGGGACCGACCGGATAAACAGTTCTCTGCACCCAAATCCCGTGGGAGGGAGAGCTAAACCTTCAGAGAGGCGGACACGCCTGGGAAACCAGAAGAGACTGCACGCTGCACACAGTACTGAGCCCAGAGGAAAACAACAAAAGATATCTGGAACCCTGGTGCACAGAACCTCCCGGAAGGGGCGGCGCAGATCTTCCTGGTTGCTGCCGCAGCGGAGAGCCCGTGGGCAGCACCCTGCAAGCAAACTTGAGCCTCGGGTCCGCAGGTAAGACCAACTTTTCTGCTACAAACGACTTGCCTGGTAAACTCAGGTCTCACAGAGGCGGAGTTCCTCTGGGACCGGACACTTCCGGTGTTTGGCCAGACTCCGGGGCCGGCGGATCCCTGCCCTCAGCAGCTCTCTGCTCCCAGGCCCCCTGGTCGGGCGGGCACTCCTGAGGCAGCAGAGCAGAGGAGACCACCAACGCTGCCCACCCCTGCCCACATCCCTGGCCCAGGAGGAAACTGTTAACGGCCTCTGGGTACCCGTAGAGGAGGGCCCAGGAGCAGCAGGTCCACCGCGTCTGAGACACCGCACCTGAAGGGACCGACCGGATAAACAGTTCTCTGCACCCAAATCCCGTGGGAGGGAGAGCTAAACCTTCAGAGAGGCGGACACGCCTGGGA
>NW_022651950.1:0-3020 GCF_011064425.1 Rattus rattus
ATCAATAGGAGGAAAAGTTCTTAGTCTGGTGAAGGCTCAATTCCCCAGAGTATAGGAATGTCAGTGGGTTGCCCCCAGTGTAGGGGAATCCCAGGGTGTTGCAGTGGGAGTGTGTGGGTAGGAGTTGGTGGTTGGAAGTGTGTGTGTGGGAGTGAGAACATCTTCATATAAACAGGGAAATGAGGAAGTAAGAAGGGGAGGGGAGAAAGGGGATAAAATTTGAAATGTAAATACATAAAATATCCAATAAATGAAATAAAATAAAAAGATTCTGTAGTTTTGGTTAGCTAGGGCTGAAAAAAATCAGCTGTGGTTAACAAGATACCAGAACTACTAAATAGAGACCTTTGCAAAAAAAAAAAAAAAAAAAAAAAAAAAAAAAAAAAAAAAAAAAAAAAAAAAAACAAAAAACCCGAAAAACATGCTCTTCTGCAATTTTTCACTTGTAACTTTCTTTTTCTTATCCCTTTGTGACAATTCATATACATACAATCAAATCAAGTCTTTAGTATCTTTTACATGAATATTTATCCAAGTTTATAGCTTACCATTGATTTATTGCATCTTTTGTCATAGCAAATATTTTATTTTATATAGATAAATATGTTTAATTTTTTCAAAAATAATTTCTGGTCCCCTTGCTTTGCAAATCTCTTTTCTTATCCTTTGTCCACCTCTCCTGGGTTTTAATTTTTATTTGTTTATGCCTAGTATCTTTCTGTCATCTTTTTTCTTTTCGTGTTGTTTACTATATGATATGTATTAGGATCCTAATTTATATTCTTCCACATGGATAGCCAATTGTCTCAAAACCATATATTAAATATTCTAAACATTTCTCGCTTAATTTGAAATACCATCTTTTTATATATTAGCATATGATATGTGCTGAGGTTTATTAGTCGATACATTTTAACCTTCAGTTTATCTACAATTTATTCTTGTGTAGTTGGTGCTCTTGTTGTTCAGAGTTGTCTATTGAATAATGAATGGTACCTTCTCCGCTGATTTAAAATGCCCTATATATCTGTTTCATTCATCTTTCATTTTGAGCACTAGCATCTTTCCTGTTTCTATCCTGTAGTTCTAAATTATGTTGTTAAATCTGGTAGACAGGTTGTGTCCCTCTATGTTGGTTACTCATCTTTATCCAAACTTATGTGAATATTCTCACATTTGTTTTTCCAGATGAACTGTAAAGTGTCCTGGTCACATCATATCCCCCTCTATGCATACAGATGCTAAGTAGATGTGGAAATATGTAAACTGTGGTGTGACGTGATGTGCTTGAGCATGCATCACATGTATAGATACACTTCCTACAGTATTCTCTGTCATTTATACATCTTTTGTTTTACATTTTCAAAGTCCATACTTTTGTTCATTTTAATACCTGTTGTTCTTACATTATCATTATGAATGTTACAATTTGAATTTGAACTTTCCACAACAGGCTCAGGGTTCGAGTGCTTGTTCCTCAGCAGCTGAGCTATTCAGAGAAACTGTCGAGCCTTTAGGAGGTGTGGCCTACATGGGGGCAGTGGGTGACTGACTGCCAAAGTCAAGTGGTGAGATAACAGTACTGTGCCACACCCTAGTTTATGATTGATTTATATACTTATATCTTATAAAAATAGGGTAGACGACTCTATTTTTCTGAATTTTAGTGAGAATTTTTCTAGTGTTTCCTCATAATGTATGATGCTAATGTTGACTTAAATCTATCCTTTAATACGAAGAAGTTATCAAGAGTCAGATTAGGATCCTTTAGAGATTATCTTTAAAACTCAATTTTAAAGGTTTCCTATAGTGACATCTGTTGAATGTTTCTCTCTCAAAAATATACAGAACTAAGCTGTCATTACCATGCAGACAAGACCAACAGTGACACCACACACAGGGAGGCCTGAAAATGGCCTGGAAAGGGCCAACAAGAAACCCTGGCTCATGGCTCAGCCGTTAAAGGCTAGGCTCACAACCAAAAATACAGAGATACGTCTTAAAGGGTTCAACCAAAGTTCCCGAGTAGCGTTTTTGCCAAGAAGCACACGAAGAGCCTGGATAAAAAGGCAGACAAGCAATGTGACAGCAGGAAACAAATGTGTGTACAAAAGCCATCAAGGAAGTCAGTGTTTGTACCAACCTAAGGGCTAGGCTTAAATCAAGGCCAATGGGGCTTGCTCAGTTTTAGGGTTCAGCTCTTGTTCCAGCTCCAACTCCAGCTTGATATCCAAAAGTGCTTAGACTTTTGGGAAAGCCAAGTAGTAAATCAATCTCTCTCTCTCTCTCTCTCTCTCTCTCTCTCTCTCTCTCTCTCTCTCTCTCTCTCTCCTTCTCCCCACCAATATGAGGACTGCCAAACTGGTGTGACTTGCCTCTACACTGAAAAACTGTATGCTGATGTTAGATGTCCTGTGCTGTTTCTACAAAGATTTGAATGAAAACTGGTTCAAAGAAAGTACTAAAGCATCAAGTGAAGCATATGTTTTCTTTGACCTGTTATTACAAATTATTATACTAGGTTACTCAAATTTCCAGTATAAAAGTCTTTAAATATATTACTATATTCAATTTTGTAATTTGACCTTTAGACCTTTGACATTAATTTTTAAAATTAGCATTAGATAATTTTTATGATAATACTCTCCAAACTAGCAAGTTTTCTTTAGGTGCAGTTCAGGTATCATAATTAGAAAAATATTTTTGGGTTTGGCCAGAGTCCCGGACCAGCGGAGGATCCCTGCCTTCAGCAGCCCTCTGCTCCCAGGCCCCCTGGAGGGGAGTTCTTGCCGCCTGGTCGGGCGGGCTCTCCTGAGGCAGAAGAGCGGAGGAGACCACCAACGCTGCCCACCCCTGCCCACATCCCTGGCCCAGGAGGAAACTGTATACGGCCTCTGGGTACCCGTAGAGGAGGGCCCAGGAGCAGCAGATCCACTGCGTCTGAGACACCGCACCTGAAGGGACCGACCGGATAAACAGTTCTCTGCACCCAAATCCCGTGGGAGGGAGAGCTAAACCTT
>NW_022651951.1:0-3006 GCF_011064425.1 Rattus rattus
AAACAAAATTACCAGCCTTGCCCACATAGGATCCATAACTTTAGGTTTCTTCACAGTGGCTCTCCACCTAGGCCCATATCTTTCTTCCTCATATATGGCTGCCTCTTCCTCTAATTCCTCCTCCTCTGACTCTGACAACTCTTGCTCAGAGTCACTGCCAGCCAGTTCTAAGGCTTCTAATTCTTTTAATGGATACAAAGTATCCTCTCCGGATGACTTGTACTTCGTCCTCCGGGGTACGCCTATTTTTTCCTCCAGCGGCGTTTCTTCCGCCTTTTGTATCTCTTTCACTTTTGTTTTAGTAACCTTTTTCTTTTTGCGCGCTCCTAGCTCCGTTTCTGACATGCTCTCTTCCAAAAAGGGGCATGCCTCTCGAAGCTTACCTTTTAATTTACCTTCTCGCAGTTCTGAATCCTCTTCAGCACACTGAAGGGTCCCCTCGGCACCGGCGATGTTGGTTCCCGGGTTTCGGCACCACTTGTCGCGCGCCCAATGTCCCGCCAGCAAGAACGACGCGCGGCAACAGGATTCTTCTGCGAACAAGCCTTTACTGTGTTACAGCTCTTCTTAGTGTTACAGCTCTTCTTAGTGTTACAGCTCTCTTGAACAGGGACCCCGAGCAGCAAAATCGCTCGACTTATATAGACAACAGTATGCTAATTATCTCTCAGGGATTGGTGGGGCATGGATCACCCCACTACTTGTCCTCCAGGGATTGTCGGAGAATGAATCACCTCATTAGCATATTAACTGTCAACTGACACCTGGTGCATAAACCGCACATGTGCAGTACCGCTGTTCACCACTAAAGGGAGCCCTAGCGAGGGGACAAGCCTGCACATGCGCAGTAAGTCTTTTATATCCAGACAAGGCTGGATGTCGGCGCCATCTTTGTTTCGCCATGCCGCTCTCTACAGTTTCTCCAATTGCAATGAAAACCTTATCTTTCTCGTTTTGGTTTTCATTGTCTCAATCGTATTTTAGAAAACTGGTTCACCTCATGTGTATAGTGTTGTTCCTGCGTGTGTACCTGTACACTACTTGCCAGGTGTGTCGCCCACAGAACAGAAGAAGGCATTAGATCCCATGAGACTGGCATCCAGATGGTTATGAGTTGGCCTTTGCTATTAGGGATGAAACCTGGGTTCTATTGAATGGCAGGCAGCCAGTTCTCCTAAATACTCAGTCATATCTTCACACCCTGCCACACTTGGTTCTGATTACAACCCTGGGGTTGTTCTCAGCACGAGGTCATGTGACAAGTGAATTCTTTTATTTTTCCATCTTTATTAACTTGAGTATTTCTTCTTTACATTTCAATTGTTATTCCCCTTCACGGTTTCCGGGCCAACATCACCCTAACCCTTCCCCCTCCCCTTCTATATGGGTGTTCCCCTCCCCATCCTCCCCCCATTACTGCCCGCCCCCCCAACAATCACGTTCACTGGTGGTTCAGTCTTAGCAGGACCAAGGGCTTCCCCTTCCACTGGTGATCTTACTAGGCTATTCATGGCTACCTATGAGGTTGGAGCCCAGGGTCAGTCCATCTATAGTCTTTGGGTAGTGCCTTAGTCCCTGGAAGCTCTGGTTGGTTGGCATTGTTGTTCATATGTGGTCTCGAGCCCCTTCAAGCTCTTCTAGACCTTTCTCTGATTTCGTCAACGGGGGTCCCATCCTCAGTACAGTGGTTTGCTGCTGGCATTTGCCTATCTATTTGCTAAATTCCGGCTGTGTCTCTCAGGAGACATCTACATCCAGTTCCTGTCAGCCTGCACTTCTTTGCTTCATCCACCTTATCTAATTGGGTGGCTGTATATGTACGGGCCACATGTGGAGCACGCTCTCAATGGGTGTTCCTTCTGCCTCTGTTCTAAACTTTGCCTCCCTATTACCTCCCAAGAGTATTCTTGTTCCCCTTTTAAAGAAGGAGTGAAACATTCACATTTTGATAATCCTTCTTGAGTTTTATGTGTTCTGTGCATCTAGGGTAATTCAAGCATTTGGGCTAATAGCCACTCATCAATGAGTGAATACCATGTATCTTATTCTGTGATTGGGTTACCTCACTCAGGATGATATTTTCCAGTTCCACCCACTTGCCTATGAATTTCATAAAATCAATGTTTTTGATAGCTGAGTAATAGTCCATTGTGTAGATGTACCAGATATTCTGTATCCATCCCTCTGTTGAAGGCAATCTTGGTTCTTTCCAGCTTCTGGCTATTATAAATAAGGCTGCTATGAACATAGTGGAACACGTGTCTTTGTTATATGTTGGGGCATCTTTTGGGTATATGCCCAAGAGAGGAATAGCTGGGTCCTCAGGTAGTGGAATGTCCAATTTTCTGAGGAACCTCCAGACTGATTTCCAGAATGGTTGTGCCAGTCTGCAATCCCACCAACAATGGAGGAGTATTCCTCTTTCTCCATATCCTCGCCAGCATCTGCTGTCACCTGAGTTTTTGATCTTAGCCATTCTGACTGGTGTGAGGTGAAATCTCAGGTTGTTTTGATTTGCATTTCCCTTATGACTACAGATGTTCAACATTTCTTTAGGTGTTTCTCAGCCATTCGGTATTCCTCAGCTCTGAATTCTTTGTTTTCATCTGAACCCCATTTTTAATAGGGTTATTTGACTGCCTGCAGTCTAACTTCTTGAGTCATTTTATATTTTGTATATAAGCCCTCTATCAGTTGTAGAATTGCTCGAGCTTACCTTTCATCTCTTTGCCCATTGTGGTCTAGGAAAGCATGATTCTGGGCCAACGCACCAAAATGTTGTAAGACCCTATAGTGGCCTTACCCCTGGAGTGCCACCCACAGAGCACAGATTGACTAAGTGACCAGTGCAATAGCCTAAGGGTATAAGGATTTAATCCACATATATGGGGTTGCTCATCCACATAGGGAGAGGCAACCCGAACCCAAAAAGCACACAACTTTTATTCATTACAGAGGGGAGACTTCAGCAACAGTGTTAGCTGGCTTATTCTCATTGGTGGTACA
>NW_022651952.1:0-2977 GCF_011064425.1 Rattus rattus
AAGTCAGCATGAAGATGATGGAAGGCAAATTGACGAATCTTATCACCCTGTACAAGCTTAAGTCCAAGTGGATCAGGACCTCTCCATAGAAGCCAGGTACACTCCAAACTAATAGAGAAAAAGTAGGGAAAGGTACTCAATATATGGGCACTGAGGGAAAATTTCCTGAACATAACGCAATGAAAACATGCTCTAGATCATGAGGTGAGAAATGGGACCTTGTATAACTGCAAGCTTCTGTGAGAGAGAAAGGACACTGTCATTAGGACAAAATGACAGCAAAAGATTAGAGGAAAAGATCTTTACTAGTCCTACATCCAATTGAGGACTAGTATCCTATATATACAAAAACACAAGAAATTAGAGCTCAACTAGTCAAATAACCCCATTGAAATGGAGTACAGACTAAACAAAAATTCCCAGCCGAGGAATATCGAGTGCCGAGAAGTGTTTGAAGAAATGTTCAACATCCTAGTCATTAGAAAATGCAAATCCAAAACCACCCTGAGATTCTACCCTACATCGCCAAAAATGGCTAAAAATCAAAACTCATGTTAAAAGAGATGCTGTTGAGGATGTGGAGAAAGAGGAACACTCCTCCATTGTTGGTCAGATTGCAAACTGGTACAACAACTCTGGAAATCCTTTTGGGGTTTTCTCAGAAAATTGGACACTATGTTAACAGCAGCCTTGTTTATAATAGTTAGTAGCTGAAAAGAACACAGATGCCCTTCAACAGAGGAATGGATACAGAAAATGTGGTACATCTACACAATGGAGTTCTATTCAACTATCAGAAATATTGACTTCATGAAAAATCATAGACAAATGGATGGAAGTAGAAAATATCATGTTTAGTGAGGTAACTCAATCACAAAAAGCACATATGGTATGCACTTACTGATAAGTGGATATTAACTCAAAAGCTCGAATTACACAAGATATAATTCACAAACCACATGGAGATCAAAATATGCTGAATGCTTCAGTCCTCTTTAAAAGGGGAAACAAAAATATTCATAGGATGGGATATGGAGACAAAGTTTGGAGCAGAGACTGAAGGAATGGCCATTCATTGCCTTTCCCAACTGGGGCTACAACCCATATACAAACAGCCACCAAAACGGGATAATATTGATGAAGCCAAGAAGTGCATTTTGACAGGAGCTTGATATAGCTATCTTCTGAGAAGATTGGCCAGAGCATATCAAATACAGAGGCAATGCTAGTAAAACATGGAACTGAGAAATGGAGTCCTGTAGGAGGAAATTCGAGAAAGGATTAAGAGCTGAAGGCTTTGCAAGCCTATAAGAACAACAATCACCAATGAACCAGGCGCCTAGGGACTAAACCACACCCAAAGTCTACACATGATCAGACGATGGCTCCAGCTGCATATGTAGCAGAGGGGATGACCTTGTTGGGCACCAATGCTAGGAGAAACCCTTGGTCCTGCCAAGGCCGGACCCTCCCAGTGTAGAGGTATGTCGTGGGGTGAGGAAGGGTGATGGAATATGAAAAGAGGAAGTGAAGTGTTAGGGGCAAATATTCACATGATAAGTTCAAAGAATATTTCTAATTAATGAAAATAGTGAATGGAAATTAACTAGGACTTTGTTATCAGCAGAGTCCTACAGAAAAATGACTAAGGGAAAAACATATGTTTAAAGAAGTAATGGAAAATTATATAGAACACTATATAGGAGCACAATGAACAAGTAAAAGAATAAAAACTCAAATAATACGATACATTTTTTCTTTCTGTTTGAATATTCTGAATTATATCTGTTGGTGGAAAGGACAGTTATGACATTCCCTGAATGTGGGTGAATATTTAAGAAAATACTTGAAAAATAAATGTAAGTGGGGGCAAAATGACATAAAATTAGGTTCTCAGTTTGTGTATTATGTTCAGTGGTAAAATAGTAATATCATTCAGACATGATGATATTACATCTGTTTTCTATTGTACATAGAGCCCCAAATGTACACAAAGACATATCCTGATGACCTATTCATACATCAAAGTACAAGTATAAAAATATTAAAGACATTCACAGAAAGGCAGATATAGCAAAAGAAGAAATCCCTGAGGATAAAATGATAAATGACCCGAAGACCCAGGATATCAATAAAAAATAGAAAAACAAGTAGCTTAAAGTACCATTTAGAAAGCATCAATACTCACATCATGTGACACTTCATACATGCCTTCACGTGTTTTGAGTGTTGTTTAAAACTAAACTTCAAATATAAGAAAGACAGCAATCAAATAAATATATATTTTTTTATTAGCAGATATTTCTTTACATTTAAGTCTTCATTCCTTTCCCGGTTTCGAGACAGCCCCTCCTCCCTTCCTTGTGGTGTTCCCCTCCCCCACCTCCCCTATTGCCCTCCCCAACTGTCTAGTTCACTGGGGAGTTCAGTCTTATGGGACCCAGAACCCCTTCCACTGGTGCTCTTACTAGGATGAGTCATTGCTGCCTATAGGGGTCCAGGGGGTGGGGTCAGTCCATGTATAGTCTTTAGGTAGTGGCTTAGTCCCTGGAAGCTCTGGTTGCTTGGCATTGTTGTACATATGGGGTCTCGAGCCCCTTCAAGTTCTTCCAGTTCTTTCTCTGATTCCTTCAACGGGGGTCCTATTCTCAGTTCAGTGGTTTGCTGCTGACATTCGCCTCTGTATTTGCTGTATTCTGGCTGTGTCTCTCAGGAGCGATCTATACTTCTGCACTTCTTTGCTTCATCCATCTTATCTAATTGGGTGGCTGTATATATATGGGCCACATGTGGGGCAGGCTCTGAATGGGTGTCCCTTCAGTCTCTGTTTTAATCTTTGCCTCTCTCTTCCCTGCCAAGGGTATTCTTGTTCCCCTTTTAAAGAAGGAGTGAAGCATTCACATTTTGATCATCCGTCTTGAGTTTCATTTGTTCTAGGCATCTAGGGTAATTCAGGCATTTGGGCTAATAGCCACTT
>NW_022651953.1:0-2945 GCF_011064425.1 Rattus rattus
CGGGAAAGGGAATAACATTTGAAATGTATATAAGAAATACTCAAGTTAATAATAATAAAAAAAAAAAGGAAAAAAAAAGTGAGATGTTAGTGTTTCATGTCAACAAGGGGTGGCTGTGATTTTGTAGATGTTGTCAATTTTGCATCATATAGCATTGCCTAGGAGACAAACTTCTGGGCATTCCTCTGAGGGTCATTGTGAGAGAACTAAGCCAGGCTGACTCAATGAAAGGCTCCAAACTGACATTTCAAGAGACTAGGCTTATGTCTCTGTTTCCCTGAGCAAGTCTGGGCAAGTCAGTTCTGGGAAAAACCACAGCCTGAAGCAAAAATATTCAAAATGTGTCAGAAACAGTTTTCAGGCCCCTCAGCAATGGTTCTGGAAAGTGCCCGAGTTCTAGAAATCCCAAGTCACCCATATACCCTAGAGACCCAATAAAGTAAGGTCACCTACCCTCTCCTGGAATTCCCCTAATCATATTAAATTGGCCTGAGTTCAACCTCAGGTCTCCCATTTGAATGAATAGTAGATACCTGCATGCTGGATTTCTAGGATAAAATGTTCTTTGCTTTTTGCATACTATTTGAGTATGGGTGTATCATTCTTCAGTAAATCACAGATCTTATTAGGTTAATGGTGATGAGAAGATTCACCTTAACTGTGAGCTTCACAGATGCCTGGGGTAGAGTCCTGGGCTGAATAAAAAGGAAGAAGCATGCTGAACACAAGTATTGATTACTCTCAGCTTCTAGACTGCAGACATCCTGTGGCTAATTGCCATAAGCTCCTGTTACCATGAGCCCCCTGTCATAATGGACTTCACTCTAAAACTATGAGCCAAAATCAGCCCTTCCTTCCATAAGTTTGTTTCATTGTTTGATAATGTCACAATGCACGTAATGTACTTTGATCAAATCTGTGCCCAAATCCTGCCTACCAACTCTCCCAACTTCCCCACCACCAATTTGCCCTCCCAGCTTCATACACTCATCTTTATTTTAATTTTTAATTGATTTATTTATTTACCATTGTTGTTCAGGATTAGTCACACACTGACTCCTTAGACTTCAATTTCAGATACGATGAAAATGAAGGCTTAATTCAGAATGATCCATCAGGACCACAAAAAAGTACTTGGGAGCCTAACTGTGGTACAAAAAGCAGGGTTTTTTATAGGAAAAAACAGATTCAAGGGTTTAAAAGGCAAGGAGGGAAATGGTACAACATTTTGGCTAACTAGATAAAGTATTACCAGCTAAGCTACAACCTGATTGCTCCTAAGTGAAGTAAAACAGGCAGTGGACAGGTAAAACAGTAAAACAGGGAATTTCAGAACACTGAGATAACAGAGCATAAGTAATACAACCATAATGTTTTGGCTTATTAGTCACATTCTTTAGTATCAGTTAAAGTGATGAATCTTAAAAAGTTGATGAACTTAATTTCACCTTATGAGCAAACTGAAGGCTACACACAAAATGTTTATAGTTATGTCAGACCACAGCATTTACTTTACATCCCAATCATAGCTTCTCCATCCTTTCCTCCCAGTCTCTCCTCAGCTCACCTCCCTGTCATCCTCTCTTCCTCCCTTTCTCCTTAGAAAAGGCTCAGAAAAGGGGATGCCTTCCATGGATCTCAACCAACCTTGGCATACCAAGTTGCAGTAGGACTAGGTTCATCTTCTACTATTGTGCTAGGCAAGGCATTCCAGTCTGGGAAAAGGGATCCAAAGGTGGGCAGCAGAATCAGATACAGTTCCTGCTCCTGCTGTACAACAGTTACATATGTGCCAAGGGCCTAAGTTCATCCCATGTATGCCGTCTGTTTGGTGGTTCAGTCTCTGTGGGCCCCTACAGAATATGCTCATTTTTTAAAACACACTGGGTATATTTAGTGCTACCTTTATGTGCAAAGCTGTGGGGTTGGGGTCCAGCTCACTGCTCCCAAACCCCGTGGGAGAGAGAGCTCACTGCCCAGACAGGTGGACACTCCTGATGCTGCAAATGAGGAAAGAGGAGAACACCAAGGTGCCCTACGCTGCCCACATCCTGGCCAAAGAAAACTGTATCTCGGCCTCTGGTTTCCCTTGAATAAGGGCACAGGGCAAAAAATCCATGCGTCGAGACACCGCGGAACCTGAAGGGACCGACCCTGGATAAACAGTTCTCTGCCCAAATCCCATAGGAGAGAGCTAAACCTTCAGAGGCAGACTTGCCTGAAACAGAAGAGTCTACATTTCGGCCCATCTCTGACTCCAGAGGAAAACACCAAATGCCATCTGGAACCCTGGTGCAGGCTCCCGGTGGCGCAGATCTTCCTGGTTGCTGCCCCTGGGAGGCTCATAAGCAACACCCACGAGCAAACTTGAGCCTAGAGACACAGGTAAACCAACTTTTCTGCTGCAAGCGACCTGCCTGGTGAACTCAAGACACAGGCTCACAGGAACAGCTGAAGACCTGTAGATAGGAAAAACTACACGCCCGAAAGCAGAACACTCTGTCCCCATAACTGGCTGAAAGAACACAGGAAAACAGCTCTACAGCACTCCTGACACAGAGCACATAGAGTCAATACTGTCAAATAATATAAAAGTAAACATAGAGATAAATCTGATGGCGAGAGGCAACATGAGAACCCAAGCAACAGAAACCAAGACGACATGGCAACATCGGAGCCCAATTCTCCCACCTAAGCAAACACCGAACATCCAAACACACCAGAAAAGCAAGATCTAGTTTCAAAATCATATTTGATCATGATGCTAGAGGACTTCAAGAAAGACGTGAAGAGCTACCTTAGAGAACAAGTAGAAGCCTACAGAGAGGAATCGCAAAAATCCCTGAAAGAATTCCAGGAAAACATAAATAAACAGGTAGAAGATCATAGAGAGGAGTCACAAAAATCCCTGAAAGAATTCCAGGAAAACACAATCAAACAGTTGA
>NW_022651954.1:0-3006 GCF_011064425.1 Rattus rattus
CCTGCTAAGACTGAACCCCCAGTGAACTAGACTGTTGGGGAGAGGGAAGCAAGGGGGGGAGGGTTGGGAGGGGAACACCCATAAGGAAGGGGAGGGGGGAGGGGGATGTTTGCCCGGAAACCGGGAAAGGGAATAACACTCGAAATGTATATAAGAAATACTCAAGTTAATAATAATAAAAAAATATAAAAAAAAAGAATAGGCTGGATTTAGTGGTATATATCTTTAATTGCACAATCTGGAGCTAGAGCCAGGAGTATCATGAGTTCCCCAGTAGCTTAGGCTTTATAATGAGATGGTCGGAAAGAGAAAGAAAAAGGAAGGAAGGAAGGAAGGAAGAAGGAAGGAAGGAAGGAAGGAAGGAAGAAAGAACAAACAAATTCAGATTAATCAAAATAGATAAAGCTCAAAAAGACAAGTATTATATGTTTTCTCTCATATTTGAGTAAGAATGTAATAAGAACAGAAAGACTATAAAGAGAGCACTGTTTGGAATATGGGAGGAGAAAGCATGGGATGGGAGTTGATAAGAAAAGATGGGGTGGGAGAGAGTGTGAACATATGCATGCATGAAAACTATAAAACGAAGCTCCTTATTTTATACAATTAACATGAAAAAAAGTTGTTGGGAAAAGAGGGGTCTGGCAGTTAGACATAGAGAACAGTCTTAAAGATGTTAGCTGATAAACTGGGTAGAAAACTAAAGAGAGGGATAGAAAGGACAAGTTAAAACTCAAGTCTACATATCTTGGAAGCTTCGTAGACTCTGGCCATGGTGGATTATGGGCTCCAGCAGGTTTGTTTATGCGCCTGCACACAGTTGATCAAGACTGATGTTTCAAATCTTTAGTAAGAAACTGGACAAAATAGATCACTCCATAGTTATTGAATACAAAGTGGTCATTCCTGAAATCATATTCATAAAAGAGCCTATTGTATTTATGTGTTTAAAAATAGACACCTGTATATGTTACAATAAACAAATAGAGCTGTGAATTGGAGAATGAGCAAGGAGATGGGCTATGTAGAAAGGGTTGGAGGGGAAAGTGGGAAATGATAAAATTATGTTTTAATTTCAAAATTTAAGTAATTAACAAATTCAAAGTATGCATTTACTCTTCTGATAAGTATCCATATCCCCATTTGAATATTATAGTATTGTTTCTGGTAACAGAATGGTAGTCCAGTCATCAAGATAATTAGTTGAGTCTTTAAAGCCAATTTTGGTTAAAAAGCACACAGCATGGGCTCTGTCTCTCTATTGGCTTTTAGAAGTGGGTTATTCCTTGCTGAGCATATATTGTGTGAACGTGTATTGTACGCTCTGTAGGATACTTAACAGCATCTCAGGTCATTTTCCTCCAGATTTGATAGCAGCTTCCTAAGTACCACCAAAATATCTGCATACACTGCCAAAGGTCCTTTGGATCAGAAAAGCCTCCTAGTGGCAGCTACTGGAAACAAAAGCTAATAAAAATTAAACATTTAATCCACTAATACCTTATTAATTTAGAGACAAATTCTGCATTAAATGATTACAAAAATCTGAGTATGTTCTGGGGAATATAAAATGATAAATGACAATTTCCTAAACCACTCGTAAGTGTGTTGGGAAAAAAAATTACAGAACCTGGAGAGGTGGGTTAGCAAGCAGTTGAAGACACTAGATGCTCTTTCCAGAGACTAGGTTTTATTCCTGGCACCAACATGGAAACTTACAACATCTGTAACTCTAGTTTTAAGATATCCGATGCTCTTTTATGGCTCCTGAGGGTACCACACACATTCAGATGGAAACATCTATACAGAACCGATAAAATAAAAATATCTAAAGAAAAAATATATACACAGGACTGGCAACTGGGAAAGTTGGAACTTCTGGCCCCCTGCTTCTTTCTATCCATTTGTCCTTGAATCAGTATCTTCCACCTGGCAGTCACTGGAAAAAGAAAATGATTATTAATATATTCAAATATACTAAGGTTCTTACCAGCTTAAATCCGATTTGTGAACCTATGACTCTTTGAGGGCAATAAATTTCTAAAGAACTTCTAAAGAATCTAGCAAAGCTCTGTGTTAATGATGACCAAATGTGCTTTGTCACCCAAGTATAACCTTAATGGCTTTTCTTCTTTCTTCTTTCTTTTTTTCTGAAACATAAATGTCTTCCTGAACCATCTTAACTGATGAATGAGAAACAAAGGAGTGATCTGGCAAATGCCATTATCCTAAAATGGCATTAACTTTTCCCTTGGAAAGGAGAGCGGGTACAGACTAAGCTAGCGTTGTGACACTTTTTGTTGAACTCAAAATGTTCTGTAAAGCCAGTAAGGGCTCTAGCATGAGGTTCTGTGAGAACTGCAGTCCTCGGATCTCTGCACTTGCCTCTCTTCCCAGAAAACGGATGTCAGAGGATACTCAGCATTTCCGCCACAAGTAGGATGTAACTGCGTCATTGCATCACGACACTAAAATGAGAGATTACTCGGCCTCCCAAGATTGTTTTCCACACACCAGCTAATTAGGCAACATGACAGCAGGGTGGAGTGATACTGGTTGTCTCCACACCCACAGTAGATTTGGCCTGCTGCCGCTGCAAACCACCCTCAGCTCAGAGTATGGCCATTTTCTGCAGCCACGCCCAGACACAGCAGCACATTGTATTTTGAAGAGCTCATTTTAATTTAAAAATATGTATATTAGTTAATCTAGATGCAAAAAAGAATCAGCTCCTTCTTGCCTTAAAATAATCCCTCTCTTTACCTTTTTCTTTCTTTCCTTCTCTCTCTATTTTTTTCTTAGTAGACTTAGAACTTGCCTTATTTCTTTTATAAAAGAATATGGCTTTAAATATATAAATAAACATATCTAAAGATCACATGCTGTTAGTGAGGACCTGTGTTTTCATTTCAAATCTCCTCTCTCTTCTCTCTCTCCTCTCTCTCTCTCTCTCTCTTTCTCTCTCTCTCTCTCTCTCTCTCTCTCTCTCTCTCTCTCTCTCTCTCT
>NW_022651955.1:0-3013 GCF_011064425.1 Rattus rattus
GGAGTGCAACTTGCTGACTTGACCTTCATGGCTTGCTTGGCCTACATTGAAACAACCCAAGAGCGCCTGCCCAGGGCTGGTACCTCCCGTAGTGTTCTGGGTTCTCTTACCTCAGTCATTCAATAAGAAAACTACCCCCAAAGAGCAAGAAAATACACACAGGCCCGATGCTAAAGACAATACCTCAGCTGAGGTCCCCTCTTTGCAGATGACTCTGCTTTTGGCCAAGATGACGGAGAAAGCAAGGAGCATAATTATATAGTGAATCAAAGTCAGCCTGGGATAGGTGAGATCCTGTCTCAGATTTTAAAACAGAGAAAGGAAGGAAGGGAATGGTAGAGATGGGGAGATTCAGAGAGGGGAGGAGAGCGGAACTGAGGGAAGGAGGGGAAGTGAAAGAGTGGGAGGGAGAAACAAACAAAAGGAGAAAACTTCAAGTCACGGCGCAATGTATCACTGCCTTGCCCAATTGCATCTGATGCAATTATCACCAGGTTTCAATGAAAGCTGTCACAGGTTTGGGTTTAATGACAACACCTGAATTATTTATGACACGAAAGCCACACACATCCTTGGGAGGACTACTTAAATCATTTTTATTTCCTCTCTGAGCCTGTATCAGTGTTGATTCGGGACCAAATTTAGGTTTATGGCTTAAAGGCTCTGATTGACGTAAGTTCTTGGTTGAAAGGAAGACCAAGGACCGAGGTAGGCAATGAAGTTGCTGTCCTGGCACCTTCTGAAGGCAACGCAGGCTGGCAGACGCCTTCCTCTCCTTCCTCATTCCTTTCTGCCTGTACATCAGTGGCCAGGACCTCTGCTCAAACACTGGGCTTCATCCTGCTTACTGACCTTGACTCGGCTGACTTTCTCTACTTGGAATGTGAGGGAAAGGCATCTTTGAGAACACCAATACAAATGCCTCTGTCATGCCTCTTCTGAGCTTTTATTACTTTCTGGGCTGTGTGTGTGTGTGTGTGTGTGTGTGTGTGCGCGCGCGTGTGAGTGTGTGCGTGTGTAAGTGTGTGTGTGAGTGTGTGGGTGTTGATTGTGATGTATGTGTGTGTATGTGTGTGTGATGTGTGTGTGTATGATGTGTGTGTGAGTGTGTGTGTATGTGTGTGTGTGTGTGTGTGTGTGTGTATGTGAAAGTGTGTGTGTGAGAGTGTATATGTGTGTGTGTATGTGAGAGTGTGTGTGTGTGAGTGTGAGTGTGTGAATGTGTGTGTATGTGAGTGTGTGTGTGTGTGTGTGTGTGTGTGTGTGTGTGTGTGTGCAGGTACATATCATATATATTCACATGGAGGACAGAGGCCAGATTCAAGCCCTACCCTCTGGAACACTCTCCATCTCCTTTTCGACGTGGTGTCTCATTGATCAGAATCTAGTCTCAGGGATCCTCCTGTCTTCGCCCCTTCCCCTAAGTATAATTACTACAACCCTGTGACACCATATCCAGCATTTTTACATGAATCTGGAAAACAAACAGGTCCTCGTGTGTGCAAGCCAAAGACTTGGTTGTCCAAACCGTCTCCCCATGCCACACTTCACAGTGTACTTAACCTTTTGATCACATCTTTTTCTTAAGTCCCTTTCATCATGTATCATCCACTGCCTGCTTTTCTCCAGGTCTACCACATGGTACCCAGCACACAGGTCGCCAGTTAAGGTTGGTGGATGGTCCAGTGAGTCCGTAATTCAGTGGTTCTCTTTAATTCGCCCCGTGTTTTAGATGCATCATTTCCCCACACTATTGGAAACCTGGTGATGTGCAAACTACCTGGACAGTTATGGAGAGATTATGAACAGAGTCTCTGGGTGGAAACACCGCTATCATTTGGTCCATAAATATCACCTGTGCATGCAGTAAAGGACTTCTAACACAATAGCAAAGGAACAACGGGCCATCTGCTCACCCCATGCGGCTGCAAAGGGCACCTCCATGTATCATGGGCATCCCTCAGGTGGCTGTGTGCTTCGCAATAACATCACTGCTGCCTTTGTCCTTTGAGTGGTCCTGGAAAACTGTCCCTATTCCTGATACATCATTTCCGGCGATGATAACCAGAGGAACCCTGATTGCTAGAGGACTAACAAGAAGATGGGACGGGAGGCAAACTGTAGAAATGCCTTCTAGGCTGAAAGTCGATGACAGTAGTCTGGACCACTCTGTATTTCAAAGATCATGACAGACACTTGATCAGGTACCCATTAAACTGATTTATTCTCAAAGTACGGAACAATGTTATCCCATAGTAACTTCGAAGAAGAAAATCTTTGGGTCTGGTATGGATACCACAAACAGGAGACCATGAAAATGGAACGTTGACTCATTAATATTAAAATGGGCTTCATCTTCCCTGCTTGTCTAATTTATTTGGTCTGAAAGCTTTTAACTTTTAAACTGAATCCAAGTGTGAACACTTGCAATTTAGTGCCTCTTTTGAAACTTATCTGTTCAGACGGCATGAATATTCCTCCAACCGAAGGGATAATAGGAAAGTAAATTAATTATATTTTAACTTTCCAATCTCATTTTCTCTTCACAAGAGCTATGCAGGGTAACTATTAACCTTTCATTTTAAATGAAAAATTTAAAGAATTACCATCAGGTAATTTCTAACTACAACACAAAATGATCACATATTATAGACTGCTTCCTGCCAAAATTATCATCCTGAAATATAGATCAGTTTAACATCATATCACAACGGTTTTAGCAGACTTACCCCCAACTCCATTTCGTTCGAAGACATTTAAGCAGATGTTTATGGAATTGGTAGTCATCACAATAGAGAGGTTTTACAAATAAGATTATTTTAAGCAACTTTTATTCTCCCCTCCAAAATGCAAAACAGAATTGTGCATACGTGTCCCCGATCTAAAAATCTATTCATTAGACAAAAAAAGTGTATAGGTTTATTCTATTTAACATCTCTTGTTAGTTTTGAATCCTAAAGAATGAAATAATCTTTTTTAAAAAAAAAAAAAAAAACCAGGATGTCATAGAATC
>NW_022651956.1:0-3007 GCF_011064425.1 Rattus rattus
TGGGTCCTGCTAAGACTGAACCCCTAGTGAACTAGACTGTTGGGGAGAGGGCAGCAATGGGGGGAGGGGTGGGAGGGGAACACCCATAAGGAAGGGGAGGGGGGAGGGGGATGTTTGCCCGGAAACCGGGAAAGGGAATAACATTTGAAATGTATATAAGAAATACTCAAGTTAATAAAAAAAAAAAAAAAAAAAAAAATTCTCTCTGTCAGGACCACAAAGATAAACATTAGGGAGGATGGGAAGTCCCTGAATCTTCATGCTTCTTCCCAATGTGGCCGCATTGAATAAACCCTTTTCTGCTTTTTGCTATTAATTTGACTCTTTTAGTGGTCTTACCCAGGGCAGTTGCAAGAATGTGACTTGCTGGGGCACAAGCTGTGACTACAAGCCTGTTAACACCATTGCTGAAGCCTTCTGCAGTATTCTTCTTTTAAGCACTGATCCTGAACATATGGCTTCATTCCTCTTATCCACATACTACCTACTTGGCAGCTACTAAGACTTGGCAGCTAGGCTGCTTTGGGTTTTGTTTTGTTTTGTTTTTTTCTAAAATTCTAATAAATCTATTTTGAATTTTCCGAGGAACCACCACTACTAGGAATATACCAAAAGATGCTCCAATATGTAACAGGGACACATGTTCCTCTATGTTCATAGCAGCCTCATTTACAATAGCCAGAAGCTGGAAACATCCCAGATGTCCTTCAACAGGGGAATGGATACAGAAAATGTGGTTGGTACATTTACACAATGAAGTACTACACAGCTATTAAAAACAATGTCTTCATGAAATTTGTAGGCAAATGGATGGAACTAGAAAATTTCACCCTGAGTGAGGTAAACCAGACATAAAAGTACACACATGGTATGCACTCACCAATACATGGATTTTAGCCCCAAAAGTCAAAATACCCATGATACAACCAATCAATAAACCATATGGATCTTAAGAAGGAGGAAGACCAAAATGAGGCTGCTTCAGTCCTGCATAGAACAGAGAACAGAATAATCACAGGGGGCAAAGAGAGGGAAGGACTTGTGAGTGAGAGGAGGGGGAAGGAAAAATGGGAGCAGGATCAGGCATTGAAGGGACAGGAGAGAAGTACAGAAGGTCAGGAAATTGAATAGAAATATGTAGAAGTTGGGGATGGGGACCTGGGGGCAGCCACTAGAAAGTCCCAAGATCCAGGTAAGCAAGAGGCTTCCAGGATCCAATGGCCAAAATACCCAACAAAAGGGAAATACAACCTGTAGAAACCACCTCCAGGAGATAGGCACAGCCCCAAGTCAGGGGATGTGGCCACCCTTCCATCTCAAATTTTTTTTCATTTTCTGACAAAGTTTAATACAGAATAGTGAAATCTATTTATGAAGAATAGAATCACACAGTATAAATTTAGCAATTTACCTTTTTAGGAATATGTATACACGGGGTGGGAGTAGGGGGACAAGAGTTTTCCCTGACTTAATATACTGGCATCTAGGCAACTGTTTCACATGCTATTTCCATGTCTGTAATGACAAAAGACCATGTTACAAAAGATGCAGAATGCAGTCTTTACATCATGTAGAAGTAAAAATATTTTTATGTGAAGACTTCTTTCCTGTCCTCACTGTGCCTCTCCAACATGGCACTCGGAAACTGTCCACAGGGAGAAAAGTAGAATCAGGTGTCTACCAGCGCACACATTTCATATCCCAAGTGCTGCTCATAGAGACCGTAAATTCAGTTTCCTTAGTGACGTCATCCACACACAACTGTAGCCATCCATCCATCCATCCATCCATCCATCCATCCATCCATCCATCCATCCACCCCCGTTCCTGGGATCGAGCTCCTGATCTGAAAACTGTCATCAACATATACAATAATACACGCACCCTGTCTTCTGACACACAGAACAGTGAGTAAATGTGCTGGAGAGCTGTGGGAAGGAGATGGGTATGGGAAAGGGCAAGAAGAAATGACGTTACAAAACCAAGAAGGAAATCAAACTGAAAGGATGCCATGTGCACTCACGAGGAAACACAACATGCACCCAAGTCCCTGACATTTGGTGGTGAGATTATTCTAGACTAGACTATTTCAACTGTCTTCAGTCTTCAGGAACTAGCCGTGCAAGGAATTCTAAACAGTCAGTTGCTGAACAACTTCAGAAAGAGCCAAGTTGACAGACAAACAAATCAATGAAGACAAGCATATACATGTGTCAGAAGTTACACTGTTCTGAGTAAATTATTAAGTTTTATATTCTAGGCTTCTGCAAGAAAAAACTCTTTGGAACTCTTTAGCTGTCTGAATCTTATAGCTGGTTCAGTGGTCATCCAGCATTGCTCACTGTCCCCTATGTTTTGTGTAAAGCTGGTACTGCTGAGGTTACGGTCTCCACATGCGATAACAGCTCATACTACAGTAGGAGCACATAGCTGTTGTGTAGGGCACCTGAGAATTGCTGCTTGCCCCCCCTCCCGATAGAGTTCTGAAACATGGTACTTACAGTCAGTTTGCATGGACTGAGAGCAAGCCTAACAAACCAGTATGTGTGTACCCTTTTAAATTTCTGATTATTTTTAAAGATTTTAAGTCCTGTAAATCTACATTTTAACCTCAGAGGCATTTTATAATGCAAGTAAAAAGCATATTTTTTTTTAAGTTCAGTAAAATCTTTTCTCTGTTCATTTGTTTGTGTGTGTTTTTTTTATATTATAAACTAAACTTTATTATTAAATCTTTCAACCATTTAAGTTGATTTTTTTTATATTTTTTTATTATTATTAACTTGAGTATTTCTTATATACATTTCGAGTGTTATTCCCTTTCCCGGTTTCCGGGCAAACATCCCCCTCCCCCCTCCCCTTCCTTATGGGTGTTCCCCTCCCAACCCTCCCCCCCCTTGCTTCCCTCTCCCCAACAGTCTAGTTCACTGGGGGTTCAGTCTTAGCAGGACCCAGGGCTTCCCCTTCCACTGGTGCTCTTACTAGGATATTCATTGCTACCTATGAG
>NW_022651957.1:0-3004 GCF_011064425.1 Rattus rattus
GACCCAGGGCTTCCCCTTCCACTGGTGCTCTTACTAGGATATTCATTGCTACCTATGAGGTCAGAGTCCAGGGTCAGTCCATGTATAGTCTTTAGGTAGTGGCTTAGTCCCTGGAAGCTCTGGTTGCTTGGCATTGTTGTACATATGGGGTCTCGAGCCCCTTCAAGCTCTTCCAGTTCTTTCTCTGATTCCTTCAACTCATTTCAAGCATCCTTTGTAATGTTTATCCTCCTTCTGTCACTGTCTGATTGGCCTCTTTTTCACCCACCATTGAGCTTTTCCATCCTCCTTCACAGCACCAGTGTTTTACTAATCCATTTCTAAAGTTCCTTCTCTCCCTACTACCATGGTTTCTTTTCTTTTCTTTTTCTTTAAACTTTCCTGGTATTCATAGCTACTCCAGGTTATATACTTGTATATTAATATTCAGAACTAGCATCCATATATGAGAGTATGTAGCATTTGTCTTTCTAGGACAGAGTCTAATCATCCAGTATAATATTTCCTAGCTACATTCACCTCCAAATTTTAATTTCTGTTTTTCTTACAGATGAGTAGAACAAATGTGAATATATGCCAAATCTTATTATTCATTTGTTGGTTGAGGGTCATTCAGGTTGTTTTTGTTCCATAGTTACCGTGAATAGAGTAACTGTGGACGTGACTGGGCAAGTATCCCTGAGTAGGGCATGGAGTCCTTCAGACACATGCTAGAGTCATATATCCGGATCATACAGTAGATCTATTGTTAACATCTTCAGCATCCTCCAGAATGAATTCAAGAACTGCAGTTTGCAATCCTACCAATGGTATTTCCCCTTCCCCTAGATTCTCCCCAGCATTTGTCCCGAGTTGTTTTTTTGATCTTAACCATTCTCAATGGGGTAAGGTGAAATCTCAAAATAATTTTAGTTTTCACTTCCCTATTAGTAAGGATGTTAAAATTCTTTCTGAAATGTTTCTTAGTTACTTTGATTTCTTCTTGTACGATTTTTTTGTTGTTATTGTTGAGATCTGGGTCATTTGAACTGGGTCATTTGTTTTTATAATTCTTTTACCTTGAAAATCTTCGTATAATCTGGATATTAATCCTCCATCAGCTTGCAAAGAGTCTCTCACTCTGACGCCTCTTCACTTTAAAGTGGTTCTGTAAAGTCTCATTTGCCATTGTTTGATGATGTTGTTTTTTGTTGTTTTGTTTGTTTGTTTGTTTTTTGGCCTTATTTCCCAAGCAAGTGACGTCTGATTCAGAAAGTTATTTTCTATACTTTCACCAGGGCTTCAGGTTTCACCGTGAAGTGTTTGATCCATTTGGAATTTATTTTTGTGCAGGGTGATAAGCATGGCTCTAATTTCATTCCTCTACAGGTGAACATCCAGTTCGTCTGGCACTGTTTTTGTTTTTGTTTTCCCCCAATTGAAAGATGATGTGAAGATCTCTACTGCGGTCACATTGGATTTAAGATTGATAGAATGCCATGTTACAATAGTAATTTTATCAATTCCTGAGCACGGGAGGTGTTTCCTTCATCTAGTGTCTTCTTCAATTACTTTAATCAGAGATTTAATGTCACTGTCGAAGCTTTTCACTTCCTTGGTTATGTTTGTTTCTAGATATTTTAATTTGTATAGCTTATTGTGAGTGGGATCTTTTCCTCAACATCTTTGTTATCGAACGTAGAGAAAGGCTCCTGAGTTTTGTAAGCTGACTTTGTCTCCTCCCATTTGGCAAAATTATTGCTCGTTTCTCCACATTTTCTTCTGGAACTCTGGAGATTCTGCTGTGTCACCTGTCCTATCATCTGAAAATGGGGGATATTTGACTTACTTTCTTACTTGCATTCTTTGCTTTTCTACACTTGTTTTATTGCACGAGATAGTGTCTAAAAATGAGTGGGGGCGGTGGACAGCCCTGTTGGCTCCTGATTTTGGGGGTGGGGAGAATTGCTTTAAAATTTCTTCATCTGTGATGATGTAAGCTAAGAGTTTGTCAAAATAGCCTTCATTATGTCTCTTTCAGTGGCTCAGTCAATAACATGTCTGACTGGAAATGCTGTTTCATTTCTCGGTATGTGTGCTGCTCGATGTTTGGAGAATATGAAAGGCACAGCAACCAATGTGCATTCTGTTACTTGCCTCTTCCGACCTGTAATTATCCATCTGGTTCTTCTGTCCTATTGTTTTAACAGTCACCACATAAAACAGGTTGCTGATTTTATTTTGATTATTTTATATCTGTGCAATTAGATCATATATCACTACACTTGAGTGCAAAGTATTGTGTTTCTTTTGGGCTTCTCTTAGAGACTAGCATAACTATGACTAAATTATAAAGTTAAAAGTCACTGGTTTGTCATTTTTTTTTAAGTCTTCCCACATGGTAGAGGCAGAGGAGTTACATGAATTGCTTTTACTTGCACTAGGTAGCCTTTCTAGTAAATTCATGTAACTGCCTTCATTGTGATGATTACGGGACAACACTCTTAGACTTCAGTGTGCATTATGCGCATCATCTGGGGATGCGGTCAAAGTGTGGGCTCTGTTTCTATTGGTTGCAGTGGAGTCTGGGCTTCGTCCAACTTTTTTTTTTTTTTTTTTTTTTTTTTTTTTTTTTTTTTTTTTTTTTTTTTTTTTTTTTTTTTTTTTTTTTTTTTTTTTTTTTATAGTTTCTTATATTGATACAAGTGTCTTTCTTTTTTTTAATTTTTATTTTTTTTATTAACTTGAGTATTTCTTATATACATTTCGAGTGTTATTCCCTTTCCCGGTTTCCGGGCAAACATCCCCCTCCCCCCTCCCCTTCTTTATGGGTGTTCCCCTCCCCATCCTCCCCCCCTTGCCGCCCTCCCCCCAACAGTCTAGTTCACTGGGGGTTCAGTCTTAGCAGGACCTTCCACTGGTGCTCTTACTAGGATATTCATTGCTACCTATGAGGTCAGAGTCCAGGGTCAGTCCATGTATAGTCTTTGGGTAGTGGCTTAGTCCCTGGAAGCTCTGGTTGCTT
>NW_022651958.1:0-3010 GCF_011064425.1 Rattus rattus
CACACACACACACACACACACACACACACACACACACACACACACACACACACACACACACACACACACACACACACACACACACACACACACAGAAAAGACCAAGTAGGTGCAGCTGCATTAGTTAAAGAGTGTGATCCACTAAGAGGCAGAAAAGGGTAAAAGGCTAAACCAATGTTTCTGAGAGATTGGGCACCGCCACCGACTCTTTGAAATGAGGTAATAGAAGTTTTCAGTGCAGAAGAGAAAGAGGGAGAAATGAAGAGGCAGGACTAAAATTTCCCAAAACTGGTTGTAAATTTTAATGTAGCCACCCAAACAATCCAACCGATTCCAGTAGGAGAAATGAGAGAAAATCAACCAACGCCCCCATGCATCACAGCCAAAATGTTGAAGTTCAGACGAGAAGAAAAGTGAAACCTTGGAAGTAGTGCCTGTCCAGAGAAACGGGCAGGTTTTTACCACATACCCTGGGGTGAGAAGGCAGATGGGCATCAGATTCACATGTGAGGACTTCAGCAGAGGGGCTCCGCCCATCGACAGCGTTCTGTGTGATAGTCCTGTGTCTATTGGAGGTAAGCTCCTTATTTTTCACCTTTCTGGCATCTTCTGACAATATTTAAATCTGAGGCGAGGAAATACTGAATCCTTCCAATTAGTACAAATCACCAAACAGATGACAAGAAAACCTAATCCTTCCCTTCTTCCAGTGTTAAGTCTACGTCTCTGATTCCTATCCAAATAATTAAGAATAATGTCTTAAAGAATATTAATTTTTGTGTGTAGTGACTTAGGTCTTCATGATGTGTGTATACACACACACACACAGATCACACACACACACTCACACACACACACACACACATACACACACAAACACACATGCACTCATACACACACACACACACACACACACACACTATCTTTTGCTTATTCTGTGTTTTTTTCTTCCAATGTCAGTGATTTCTGATGGGCCATCCTCCCTTCTTTCTACCATGTGGTTAATCTAGGGCGGACCTAAATTCATTGCTGCGTTAGTAAGCCTACAACAAAATTAAGTGCAGGGAACCAGAGACTGCCATTCCTCTGGCCATAGCGTGAGCTGAGGGATGTGTGTCTATCTCAAACCTTTCTAAAGACTCAATTTGGGGATTCTAGCTCGATAATTGGGATAAAGGAAATGCCTTTGTTAGAACTACTTGGCTGATATGATTGCCACCTTGAAACTCTTGAGGGTCTGCTAGGAGGACAGAACCTTTCTGAGATGGTGACTTGAACAGGGAGGAAGAGGACCAAGAAGCTAGCAGAGACAGTGTTTTATCATTTCTCCAAGAGTCCATGATGCAAGAGTGTCTCCTTGCACGTAGAGAACACTTTCCAAGACCCACAATAAACAGCCACTGTCAGAGATTTTTACATATCATGCTAGATATACGGTGTTCTCTTCCCTGCACACCGTGTTTTTATGCCTGGCGTACTCTTCGCTATCAGTGCCTTTGTGCTTTGGAGGCCACCGTGTTCTAAGTAAACAGAGGCTACTTGAACAGAAGTACTGATAGCCCGAGTTGTTACTGGGTTGCTAATGAGTGGGCAGTATATACACCACGGACTAGATGGGCAGAGAGGTGACTCAGTCTGTGGTTGGTGGGGAAGCAGATTTTATCACGCCACTCACAACACGGAACAACTTAAATTCTCCAGATCGTTTATTTCTGAAACTTGTTACTCAGTGTTGTGGAGTCACTGGAAAATGAAACCACCTAAGGAGAGAAGTACTGTCACCTACAAGCCACAGTGGGTTTCGGTCGCTTTGTTTCTCATGAATAGAAGAGTAACTTACAATGCTATGCATTTCTTCAAACTTCACGCCTGTAAGGTGTTCACTTTGCAACCGGAAGACCTAAGTTATACAAGAGTAAGAGCAGAAGTGGGTGGAGAGATTCAAAATGGCTCGTGATGGAATTTTGGTGTAAGACTAATCTTGAACATCAACTTGATACTATATGAAGAAGTTAAGACCCCCATCTCCAGGTAGTTCTGAAAGGATGATTTCTTTAAGCTTTAACTGAAAGAAGGGAGCCCCTACCCCAGGAGTGGATGACATCTCCCAGGTGCAGCCCAGATCGCTGGAGAAATGAGTGACCACTACCTTTTGCCTGTCTGTCTTCTCCTCTGGCTGAAGAGTGCATCCACCTGTCTTCTGTGACTTCTGCCAACCCTCACTGATCTCAGAACCAATTTCTTCATCTCTCTGACATGGACTCTCCAGAAATACCCCCAGGCTTTCATCATGTGATCAGGATGGCTGAGCTATCCAGCTCCATGGACTGAGGAACCTGTAGTCAGCTGCTGTTGGATTACCCAGCACAGATTATGTAACCCAATCCAATACCCTGCCTTTTATAATGTATGTTCATTCAGTAGGTCTTGTTCCTCTAGAGAAGCCCGACTAAAACAGCCAGAGAGCCACTTATTTTGTGCCACCCTCTGCCCTCCCCCCTTTTTCAGAAAGCTGGAATGACTTTTAATAATGAATTCAAGGAGCTGACTCCCATTAGATACTCCCCCTCCCCCAACTCGTGTGTCAGACGATACTCACTGCTCTGGGTTCATCTGACCGTGACCATACCTATCCTCGCTGTGCCCATTTTGTGCAGCCTACAGAGGTGGCTGAGGGGCAGGGTGGGCAGAGGTGATTAGCAAGAAAGCCCTGCACATTAACTTGGGGGGCCCCATGGAGGTATGTAGGACACACTGAAAGATCCAAGGAGGCCACGTTTAAAAATAGCATAATGAAATTAGTACACCGATGTCTGCCCTGAGGAACAGAACATGACCTGACTTGATGAAGCTTCGCGTTACAAAATGGATTTTATTTTTAGGGCATTCTATCTGGGATAACAATGGCTGTGCTGATGGAAGGCGGTGGCTATAGTTTGTCTTAGTGCCTGGCTCTTGGGCTTGAAAAGAACAAAATAGCATATTTAAACTGTCAAGGCCTAATTGTTTC
>NW_022651959.1:0-3015 GCF_011064425.1 Rattus rattus
GACCAGGCTAGCCCCAAACTACAGAGCTCTGTCTGCCCATACCTCCTAGAGGCTGGCATTAAAAAGTGTATACCACCACTACACCCAAACTTACTTTTAATATTATTACAATTATCTGATTCCTCTAGATTACCAGTAACATCTAAAATACTATATCTCAGAGAAGAACCTTGATAACTATACTTTTTTATATATTTTTTCCATCTTTATTAACTCCGGTATTATTTACATTTTGATTGTTATTTCCTTTCTCGGTTTCCGGGCCAACATTCCCCTAACCCCTCCCCCTCCCCTTCCCTATGGGTGTTCCCCTCCCCATCCTCCCCCCCAGATAACTATGCTTTTTAAAAGTACTTGCATCTCTGCAAGAGAGCAGCTCAGTGTTGGGCACCTTAGCAGGGGTCAGCGAAAACCCATCAAACCACTACAGGAGTGAGCACGAGGCTACAGCATCAGGTACCAAGGCAGAGCATCAGAGCTTGCGTCCTCAGTGGCCACACGGGAATACAGCCATTGTCCTTTAATCCCCAAGGAGCTTCCTCTGGAGAAGTAGGTGGACCAGGAAGCAAGCGGCAATAGGAGCGTGGGCAGATGGGGGAGAACGACGCCAGAATCCCCTCCTTTACTTCTGACAGTTCTGAGTCTAAACTTGTGAGACAGAGATAAAAGGAGAAAACGCTGGGGCTAGACATTTTAATTCCCGGGAGAAGGACGTGCAACACGCTGCCATCTGCGAGCTAAAACTATTTGTCCGGAAGCAGTTACTGAGAAAAATAAAAGCACATCCTCAAGTCTCCCTGAGGCACCCAGGGCAACCCATAAACTGCTTATACCAGGAAAGCATTTGGTGTCCTACGCGCTGACTGACAGACCATCCATCATCTGTCACACTTCACTCACGCTCAGTCTACAAGGGACCTGTCCATTCCTTACCGTGTCTTGTTCCTTGAAGAACTTCAGTTTTCAACATAAATATGTACACAGGTGTGTGCATGTTAAATATATGGAAACATATGGCAAAGTTGCTGAAATAGTTGGGTATGGGCTTATCACTGTAATCCAGCACTTAGAAGGTGGAAACAGGGGATTCAGAATGTCAGGGCTATCCTGGACTACAAAAGACCCCGTCTCAAAACAAACAACAAACCCAAAAAGAAAAAGTATTCTTTTTTTTTTTTCTAGTAACAGCCAGATTTTATTTTGCAAGTAGAGACAAGGTGATAATACTTTAAACTAAAGCTATCCATACAACAACATAAAATCTTCATTATATTGATGTGCTTATTGTTTTGTCTTCCTAAAAAACTTTTAAAAATTAAAGTTCACTTTTAGATATCAGTAAAGTAAGAATTAAGCTCATAAATGACTCCAATCATGGTATGCTATTACAACGAGCCCCAATTTGGATAAAGGGAACCAAACTCAGGTCCTCTGCAAGTGTTCCTAACTGTTAATGTCAGTCATCTCACTTTCACTGTTTTATTGGTTTCTTCTACCTTGGAACAGGGATTGTGTTTATTCTTAAAGGAAGCTGACCTTTTAGGAATGAGGAATTTTAGGGAAAAGGGCCTTGATAGTGTGATTAGACCTTAATAGGAAAGATCATTAGAAAGAAAAGCACATCACATTAAAAATGCTATTCCCTAATCTTGGAGGGAAAGGGAAGCCTCCATGTATAATGTGGAGAAGAACTTCGTTAAGTTGTAAAAGTATACTATATGTATACATGGAATTCTCAGAGTTAATACAGGCAACATATCCGAAACAATCCAATTGTTGCCCTAATCCTACTCGCTCCACCGTCTCACAGTTCCTCATCCTATTCCTTCTTCCTTTCCCTGTCTCCAAGAGGATGTCCCACCCCATGCAAGGCCTTCCCTGCTCCCTGAGGTCTCAAGTCTCATGAGGATTAGATGCATCTTCTTCCGCTGAGACCAGGCAGTAATTGGCTGTATATGTATCCTGGGCCTCAGACCTGCACCTCTATGGTGCTTGATTAGTAGTTCAGTGTCTGAGAGATCTCAGAAGTCTGGGTTAGTTGAGTCTGTTGGACTACGGGCTTGCTCTCCTCCCCAGATTCTTCCAGGCTTCCACTAATTCAACCACAGGGGTCTCTGACTATAGTCCAAGGGTTGAGTGTAAGTATCTGAATCTGTTTCAGTCAGCTGCTGCTTGGGACCCTCAGAGGACAGCCATACTAGGCTCTTGTCTGTAAGCACAACACAGCATCAGTAATAGTGTCAGGATATGGACCCTCCCCATATGATTGAGATGGATCCCAAGTTGTCCAGTCACTGGATCATGCTTCCCTCAGTCTCTTCTCCATTTTTGTTCCTGCATTTCTTTTAGACAGGAATAATATTGGGTCAGAGTTTTCGACTGTGAGATGGTAATCCTATCCCTCCACTGGATGCCCTGCCTTTCTACTGAAGGTGGACTCTAGGAGCTCTTTCTCCCCATTTCATCTAAGTGAAGAAGTCCCACCCTTTGAGTCCTGAGAGTCTGTCACCTCCCAAGTTTCTGGTACTTTTTAGAGGGTCCCCTTCCACACTCAAGGATGCATATTTCTATTCATTCTGCTGGTCCTCAGGGCTTTTGTCCTGTCTCTCCCCCATACCAGATCATATTTCCCTTTTCCCCTCCCTGCCCCCTCTACCACCCAGGTTCCTCCCTCTGCTTCCTGTGATTGTTGTCTTCTTTCTCTTTCTCAAGTGGAATTGAAGCATCTTCACTTGAACCTTTCTGCTTGTTAACCTTAAATTCTGTGGCGTGTATCCCAACTATTCTGTACTTTTTTTTTGGCTAATATCCACTTATCAGTGAGTACATATGATTCATGTCCTTTTGGGGTCTGAGTTACCTCACTCAGGATGATATTTTTTAGTTCCATCCATTTGCCTGCAAAACTTATAATGTTATCTTTCTTTTTTTTTTATTATTAACTTGAGTATTTCTTATATACATTTCGAATGTTATTCCCTTTCCCGGTTTCCGGGCAAACATCCCCCTCCCCCC
>NW_022651960.1:0-2940 GCF_011064425.1 Rattus rattus
AAAAAAAAAGTCCAAAAAAAAAAGGAAAGGAATGAAAGGCGGGAGCGTGGTGGCGGCATGCCTTTAATCCCAGCATAGAGAGCTGGGCAGGCAGAGACAGGCAGATCTCTGTGAGTTCACAGCCAGCCTTGTCTACATAGTTCTAGGACAGCCAGAGCTACATAGTGAGACCCTCTCAAAAACAAACAAACAAACAAACAAACAAACAAACATAAAAAAGATCTAAAAAATCTAGTAAACTAACATTATCAGAATCTTCCTATAATGCTCTCTGTGTGTGTTTGTGTGCACTTGCTTCTGTTTGTGCATGGGTATATATGTACATGGTGTGTGCGGTATAGGCACATGTGTGCATGTATGCCTGTATGTCTGGGTGCACATCCTGGCTTTGCCCTTGCTCTACCATTCAACTGCACCCTGAGCCCGATCTATAATGTTTGAGAAGGACATGTTTATTTGTGGCTGGGGACAAACCCAGCGACAACCGGGAGCAGGGAAACAGCATTAGACAAACGGAGAAAAGCTGCTAACACCTTACAGTGGGGCTGAGCAGCGAATGCAGATCCTCAAACTTTAGGAAAACACACTCCCCAGATTTTATTTTTAAACGTCTGGCAGAAGTCCAAGATTTAAAACAGGAAAAGCAAAAACCCAAAGAGAAAAACAGAACAAAAACTCAGCTGTCGTTCCAAAAGCCTGGGGGTCCCTCCACCATTCCCCAGCTCTGGAGGACACCTCTGAAGCTAGGCTGGACTTCGAAGGACATATATCGGAAACCCTGGAGTCCATCCCACTCTGCAGAAGAGGGAATTAGAGCTCTGGGCGGCAGGGCTTACCCACAGTGGTACATCTTCCCCAGTCTGCCAAGATGACTCAGATACTGCTACTTTCTCCAAAATAGCCGGGACTGAGCAGATGACACAGAACCTTGGCAGTGGGACTACTCCCCGGTCCATCCTGGTTCTCCAGCTACCAGCCTTCTGTCGAACTTCTGTCTTTTGCCCCACTCTTCTTGTCTTGTGAGATAGGGGCTCTCTATGTAGCCCAGGCTGGCCTTAAGCTCAAGGTTCTCTTGCCTCTGCTTCTCAGGAGCTGCTACAAGAAGCATAAACTGTAGGTTTTTGCCTATCTTTTTAAATTACAGCCCTCGTTATGCAAAACGTATTTGTTCGTGTCGAAGATTATTAATTCACTTGCACTCCTGAATCGCCGACATTTGGAAGTCAAAATGCTTTACTTAACAATTTGGACTCCTGAAATTTTAGAGATTCAGTAACATGAAGCTCTTACCCTGTACTCGTTACCATCTCGGAGCCAAGCAGAAGTATACACTCTACAACTGTCGCAGCCCATGTGTCCCTATTGCGATACATTTGCCTGTGTCCGGTTTTACCTGCTCCCTATGAACATTTATGCTTGTCACCATGGTCTAAAGCTTATGGCCACAGAAGTTTCTCAGAAGTGAATTTTTTTAAGGAGCAAAGATAAGCCAAGGATGCAGAGGGAACCGCTCAATCTCCAAGACGGAGATGTTGAGATAAATACTGCTGTTTTCCTGTACAGTCGAGAAGGAAACTTCACGTTGGTTACACATGCCTGTAGCTCCAACACATGGAAAATGGAAGCTGAAGGGTTACTGTAAATTTAAAGGCAAGCCAGATGCGATGGCATACATCTGGTAATCCCAGCACTCAGGGGGCAAAGGCAGGCAGATCTCTGTGAGCTTCAAGCCAGCCTGGTGTACAGAGTGAGTTCCAGGACAGCCAGAGCTGTATAGTGAGATCCCGACTTGAACACCCTCTCCCCTGAAAAGCAAACAAACAACAAACAAAACCAGGAAAGCAAAGCAAATAAGCAAGTTCAAGGCCAGCCTGGGCTACATAGTGAGTTCCAGGCCAGCATAGATATTTATTTTTGTTTTATACATCTGGGTGCTTCGCTTGCATGTATGTCTGTGCACCATCATGTACATGCAGGGCTCGTAGAGACCAGAAGAAACTGATAGATCCTTTGGGATTAAAAAAAAAAAAAATCACATAAGGCTAGCCACTATGTGGGTGCGGGGAATTGAACCCAGGCCCTCTGGAAGAACAGACAGTGATTTGAACTACTAAGCCAGCTCTTAAAAAACAACTCAAACAACGATAATAACAAAAACAAACAAAAAGGAAGGAAAAGAAGAAGGCAAGTTTCAGGCTTCCTGCCTTGCGGGCTTTTCTGAGACTGCGACCATAAGCTAGTCACTAGTCAGATTTAGGGCTTGGAACTGCTCTCTGCACGTCCCTAGATAACAGCACAGTTCCTAACAGGCCCAACTCCTCCTCACTCTTTGGAGGTGCACCATTAAAGCACGCAGCAGAGAGGTGGGGCTTTGCCCAGGGCTGCACCCTTCCCTGGCTTGTGCAAGCTGCTCGTTTGATCTCTCCTGAAACCGAACCACCCGGCAGCCTGTTTCCTGCACCCCAGCACGCCATTCTCAGTGCTGTGGAGAAGAGGCTGGATTCCAACGTTGTCTTTTTATTATTGCTGTTTCTGATCTCTCTCCCTCCTCTGGAACAGAAGCTCCAGGGCATAAACATTTTTATTTGTTCATTGCCATGTTACAGGACCCAGATTCACAGTGCGTACTCAGTAAATGTTTTTTAAACAAATGAACTTGTCCTACCCAAGCCCAGGTAACAAACCGACTATTATTTCAAAAAAGTTTCAGTAGGGTTTCTGAATGGTGGTGGTGAGTACATGTTTACCGAATTTTATGTATGTATGTATATATGTATGTATGTATGTATGTATGTATGTATGTATATATGTATGCGTGCATGTATGTATTTGGGGGGTATGGGTGTGCATATCCTTTTATTATGGTGTAGGTAGCGGTCACAGGATAACTTTCAAGAACTGGTTCTTCTCTCGTCATCACAGTTGGATGGAACATGGGTT
>NW_022651961.1:0-2890 GCF_011064425.1 Rattus rattus
AGTCCATATATAATCTTTCAGTAGTGGACTGGTAGGCCCTGGAAGCTCTGATTGGTTGGCATTGTTGTTCTTATGGGGTTGCAAGTTTCTTCAGCTCTTTCAATCCTTCCTCTAATTCCCCCCAAGGGAGTCCTGTTCTCAGTTCAGTGGTTTGCTGCTAGCATTGACCTCTGTATTGGACATGCTCTGGGTGTGTCTCTCAGGAGAGATCTATATCCTGTCCCTTTCAGCATGCATTTTTTAGCTTCATCAATCTTATCTAGTTTTGGTGGCTGTATATTTATGAACCATATGTGGGGCAGGCTCTGAATGGCCGTTTCTTCAGTTGCTGCTCTAAACTTTGCTTCCACATCCTCTCCTATGGATATTTTTTCCCCTTTTAAGAAGGAGTGGGAGCATCCACATTTTGGTCATCCTTCTTGAGCTTCCTGTGGTCTGTGGATTGCTTCTTGAGTAATTCAAGCATTTGGGCTAATATCCACTTATCAGTGAGTGCATACCAAGTGTGTTTTTCTGTGATTGGGTTACCTCACTCAGGATATTTTCCAGTTCCATCCATTTGCCTATGAATTTCATGAAGTCATTGTTTTTTGATAGCTGAGTAATATTCCATTGTGTAGATGTACCACATTTTCCGTATCCATTCCTCTGTTGAAGGGCATCTGGGTTCTTTCCAGCCTCTGGCTATTATAAATAAGGCTGCGATGAACATAGTGGAGCACGTGTCTTTGTTCTATGTTGGAGCATCTTTTGGGTATATGCCCAAGAGCAAGCATAATGTACTTCTTAACTGAGCATGCCCTGGAAGCACTTACCTCTAAAGTGATTCCTGTATAACTAAGTATGGGGTCCCTGACTAAAATGCTCAGTTTTCCTTTTGTTCTGGGAGGTCACTGCTTTGGAAATGACTCCAACCTCTCCTTACTTACTGGACATGATAAACCTTTCTCCATCTTTGAGTTCTGGACTAGGTTTGGTTTCAGCATTGCACTCAGCACATTGACACTCATTGAATGCAGATTTAGTACCAACTACACCAAGCATAAAGGCATCATAATAATAATTTATTCCCCTAGCTCCCATTGCTATTGTGTTTTCCCTATGTTATAGACATTTTTAATCCCAATCCAGGGTTTCTCTCCTGCCTTGATCTTTCAGTTCCCAAATAAAAGACACACACAACCTTTATGCTTAAAATAAGTCTTAAATAAGACAAGAACTGAGCAGATATCTACCCTCTCTGCTATTACACTCTACTTTCCTATCTTTAATCCCGAGTTATTACTTTCTATATTTCATTTGAGCTGTTCTTAATTCCAATTGGACAGCCCTCAGGGCCACATTTTTACGACTCACCTAGCCCATGGCAGCTTCTCCTTCCTCTTTCTCCTTCTTCTCCCTCACGGGTCTCCTCCTATCCCAAGCCCAGGAATCCTAAACCCCACCTATGTCTCTTCTGCCCAGCTATTGGCTGTCAGCATCTTTATTTACAATCAGAAATAACTTGGGGGGCAATCACTTGGAGCCATGTGATAACTCCAGATCATGGGAGCCCAAGCTTAGCATTACAATGCACAGCAAGACCGAGATGAGATTCAACATCCACATGCATGCCTGGTGCCCATGGAGGACAGAAGAAGAAGTTGGATCCCCTGGACAATTGTGAACTGCCATGTGGATATTAGGATCAAAACTTGGTCCTTTGGAAGAGCAGCCAATGTTCTTAACTGCTGACTCAACTTCCTAGGTCCTTTTGTCATTTGTTTTGATGTGACATAGTCCTTAAACCTACAGTTCACTGGTATTGTTTTTTTCCCCCCTTTAGATAATCAATGAACTCAATTAAAGGAAAAAGTTGCATTTACTTTTTAAAAAAATTCTTCTTGTTGCTGTTTGTTTCTGTCCAACCTGGTTAGTTTTTCTTTCTGGCAGCCAGACACGAGCTGGAGGCGTTTGAGAAGAGGGGAGCCTCACTCAAGAGAATTTCCTCACCAGAATGGCCTGCAGGCAAGCCTGTGGAGAAAGATTCTCCAATAAAGATTGACATGGAAGGGCCAAGCCTAAGGCGGGTGCTTACTCCTTGGAAGGTGGTCCTGAGTTCTACAAGAAAGCAGAGTGACAGAGCCATGGTGAGCAAGCCAGTCAGCAAGCAGAGTTGTTCCCTGGATATGACTCCAGTTCCGGCCTTGAGTTCCTGTCTGACATTCCTGGGTGATGAAATGTGACTTGAGAGTTGTAAACTGAAATAACCTCCCCCCTGCCCCGCACCCTCAGTCACCTTTGATCTTAGTGCTTTAGCACATCGATAGAAATTAACTGGAACAACCTTGATGGGTATAAACATTTTGCTTTGTATTATATTTCCTCTGTCTGAGAATCTTCCTTTAATATTTCTGCTTGCATGGGCCTGACAATTACTCCTCTCTCTTGTTTTTCTGCTGTCCTCAAAACCAAACCAAAGCAAAGCATTGTGGAGTTAGGATTCCAAGTTGAAGGCCCAGCCCCTCCTGGGTATTGAGTCTCGGTTTTCACGTATGTCAGGTAAACATTCTACCACTGAGTTAGGACCCCAGCACTTTGTCTGTTTCTTTGTTTTGAGACAAGCTGCCCAGGCTTGCCTTCCCCTGCTGCCTCAGCCTCCTCTGGAACTGTTGTTTCAAGCCTGAGCCACCAGGCTTTTCTGTCCTTCCTGAGTCCTCCCATATGCTTTCAACCTCCTTACCTCCACTCACCTGTTTTCCCTTTCTGAAAAATACCAAGCCAAACCAAGTAAAACAAAAGACCAAGAAAACAAAATAAAACAAACAAAAAGCTCAAAATAAAAACAAAAAACCCCAACAATGATAATAACGCCCCAAAACAGCATCACCACAACAAAAAATGAACACAC
>NW_022651962.1:0-2989 GCF_011064425.1 Rattus rattus
TTTTTTTCTGAGCATTCAAATCTTTGGAGAAGTTATCAAAAATGTTATTAAAATAGGAGATTACAATAAATGAGTCACACTGATTCACACCAATGCGGCTCACCAGGAAACTTCCTAAGCTAATGAACATGGAATTATTTACATAACAGAAACAATCAGTACATTCTTCTACAAATGCTTTTCTGCAGATGTCAGCACCTCAGAAAAACTATGCAGAAAAGATGGAATTATGAAAGTCACTGGATTTGTTCCTCATTATCAAGTGTGCATTATTAAAGATCTGATACAGAAAACTGAGACTTGTTTTAGAAATGTTTTGAGTAAAGTCCTATACACAATTAGCATAATGGAAAACTCTCCAAAGTGAAATTACTCTTCTCACATCAAACCATGCATATTCCCTAACACTGCAAGATACTTCTGTTTACATGATTTTAGTATCAGTACTATCTATATTTGAATCTGATATGTACATGCAAAGAAATCAAACAGCCTATTATAGCAATTTCTATTATTCTTTTCATTTTCCTTAACTGCACTTCTCTTTCGCACGATTTGTGATTTTATAACTGTCTTTGCTCAGGTTCCCAAACAACACCATTCATAAGGCTCAAATAAAAAGCTTTCCAACTATAAAAGAGGTCGTTCAGCACACCAGTATCTTCAATATTTTTCTTCTTCCTTTTGCTTACAGGTGCCAACTATCACTGAGTTTATGAGCGAGCTAACTGAAGCTGTCCTATGATGAAAGCTTCATCACGGCTACAGTGGGATTGTACCACTATTCTCTGTTAAGACAGGTACATTTCAAACCTAGTTTTAGAGATCTGACTGACCAAGGAAAAGCACAGCAGACTGGGGTGGCAACAGCGCTCTTCCATTCCTGGCCCCCAGATCCACCCAAACTCTACTTCCTCTCATCTCTACTACTTAGTCATGCAACTCGGCTACAGCACGTTCTATAAAGACACTTGTAACCTAGAGTGTGGGCCTTGGAGTTGGGGCAATCCTCCCTTTGCCTCCTAAGTGTTATGATTACAGGCATAAGCTAACACACAGACTTTTTTATAGTCTCTGACTCATACTCCTCTCCCCTTAATCAAGTCTTTATCAAAGTAATGTTTAAGCTTCCAGGGTAAAATGACAGACTGAAACTGCTTCTTTGTGGCACCCTGAAGAAGAGTCAAGAAGAGAAAATTTAGATTCTATTCCCAAGAGAAACGGTGGAAAAACACTGAAATCACAAAGTGATAGGACCAATGGCAAATACAGATATAGAGGGAAAAGTTCCTGCAAGGTCCAGGGGAAGAAGAACACAACTCCTGCACTGCTTCCACACAGATCCCGAGGAGGAAGAGGCACGGAAGTGCCATCTTAAGCTAAGCAAGGAGCCCTTGCTGAAAAGAAAACAGCAATCCCACCCAAAGAACCAGCACACAGCACACCCTGAAGACAGCTCACACTTCTGGTGTAACAAACCCCATCAGTGTAGAAGAGGTCCTTCCTGCCACTCCCTGTGCCTCAGCGTGCTGTGACAAGGTAACAACTTAAGAGGGAACCTTGTGTTTAAGACTAAATTACCCTGGGAGCCTGATAACAAGGAGCAATCATAGGTCCAGGAGCCTGGAACCAGCCCCATGTAGTGTTAACGAAGATATAATTACAGCAGGTAGTCATAAGGAGAGAAAGAGTCAGCAGCCTCCTCGGCTTGGGCAGTAACCCACCTTTAATCACTAAGAGCTTGACCTATCACTTAAGAATTATTGTGAATTCCAAGAAGCCCAAACCAGTCATCAGCTGACAAGCCAGCCTCTGAACCATGTATGTGCCCCAAGGCTCACTGCCACAGGACTGAGAACTGTGCGGTGCCTGCCACTGGACTGCCTGACATCTGCAGCCTCCAGCAGAATGCAGTGCCAGGCAGGGTTTTTTTTGTTTTTGTTTTGTTTTGTTTTGTTTTTTAATTAACTTGAGTATTTCTTATTTGCATTTCGAGTGTTATTCCCTTTCCCAGTTTCCGGGCCAATACTCCCCTAACCCCTTCCCCTCCTCTTCTTTATGGGTGTTCCCCTCCCCATCCTCCCCCCATTGCCGCCCTCCCCCCAAAATCACGTTCACTGGGGGTTCAGTCTTAGCAGGACCAAGGGCTTCCCCTTACACTGGTGCTCTTACTAGGATATTCAATGCTACCTATGAGGTCAGAGTCCAGAGTCAGTCCATGTATAGTGTTTAGGCAGTGGCTTAGTACCTGGAAGCTCTGGTTGCTTGGCATTGTGGTACATATGGGGTCTTGAGCCCCTTCAAGCTCTTCCAGTTCTTTCTCTGATTCCTTCAACGGGGGTCCTGTTCTCAGATCAGTGGTTTGCTGCTGGCATTCGCCTCTGTATTTGAGTATTCTGGCTGTGTCTCTCAGGAGAGATCTACATCCGGCTCCTGCCGGCCTGCACTTCTTTGCTTCATCCATCTTGTCTAATTGGGTGGCTGTATATGTATGGGTCACATGTGGGGCAGGCTCTGAATGGGTGTTCCTTCTGTGTCTGTTTTAATCTTTGCCTCTCTATTCCCTGCCAAGGGTATTCTTGTTCCCCTTTTAAAGAAGGAGTGAAGCATTCACATTTTGATCATCCGTCTTGAGTTTCATGTGTTCTATGCATCTAGGGTAATTCAAGCATTTGGGCTAATAGCCACTTATTAATGAGTGCATACCATGTGTGTTTTTCTGTGATTGGGTTACCTCACTCAGGATGATATTTTCCAGTTCCAACCATTTGCCTATGAATTTCATAAAGGCATTGTTTTTGATAGCTGAGTAATATTCCATTGTGTAGATGTACCACATTTTCTGTATCCATTCCTCTGTTGAAAGGCATCTGGGTTCTTTCCAGCTTCTGGCTATTATAAATAAGGCTGCGATGAACATAGTGGAGCACGTGTCTTTTTTATATGTTGGGGCATCTTTTGGGTATATGCCCAAGAGAGGTATAGCTGG
>NW_022651963.1:0-2985 GCF_011064425.1 Rattus rattus
GTAGCAATGAATATCCTAGTAAGAGCACCAGGGGAAGGGGAAGCCCTGGGTCCTGCTAAGACTGAACCCCCAGTGAACTAGACTGTTGGGGGGAGGGCGGCAATGGGGGGAGGGTGGGGAGGGGAACACCCATAAGGAAGGGGAGGGGGGAGGGGGATGTTTGCCCGGAAATCGGGAAAGGGAATAATACTCGAAATGTATATAAGAAATATTCAAGTTAATAAAAAAAAATTATTTTTCATGAAAAAAAAAAAAAAGAAAGGATAAAATTTGGGCTGAACCTTTTGTGGGTGCATTGGTGCCTCTATTGCTCCACTGGTGTTCCTTTCTGTCTACAGAAGAAGGCCTTTACAGTAGTGAGTCATGGTTAAGGTCATCCCCATTGATCTTGGGCACATCCCAGGTCTCTGTCTCATCCTGGAGATGCTCCACACCTCCTCACTCCCATCAGTTTCAGATTTCCATTCATTTTCATGGCCATCCAGGCATCTCTCCTGTCCTTCTTCATACCTGATCCTGAATCCCCCATTCTTCTTTCTACCCCCTCCCTCCCTGTTCCCTTTCTCCATCTGCCTCTAGTGACTATTTTATTCCTCCTTCTAAGTGAGATTCAAGCTTCCTCACTTGGATCTCCACTATTGTTTACGTTCTTTTTTTTAGGTCTGTGGAATGTAACATGGCACCTGTATTTTATGGCTAATGTACACTTATAAGTGAGTACATACCGCACATGTCCTTTTGGTACTGGATTACCTCACTCACGATGATATTCTCAAGTTCTATCCATTTGCCTGCAAAATTCATGATGTCTTGGTTTTTAAAAACTGAGTAGCATTGCATTGTGCAGATGTACTATATTTTCTTTACCCATTCTTCAGTTGAGGGACATCTAGGTTGTTTCCAATTTCTGGCTATTACAAATAAGGCTACCATGAGTATAGATGAGCATGTGTCTTTGTGAGCTGTTGGAGCATCTTTTGGGTATACGCCTAGAAGTGGTATAGCTAGGTCTTGAGATAAAAGTATTCCCACTTTTCTGAGAAAACACCAAATTGATTTCCAAAGTAGTTGTACAAGTTCACACTCCCTTCAAAAAATGTAGAAGTGTTCCCTTGACTCCTCCACAACTTCATCAGTATGTGTTATCTCTTGAGTTTTGATATTAGTCATACCGATGGGTGAAAGATATAACCTCAAAGTTGTTTTGATTTGCATTTTCTGAATGACTAAGGACTTTGAACATTCTTTAAGTGTGTCTCAACTATTTGAGATTCCTTTTTTGAGACTTTTCTTTTTAGTTATATGCCCCACTTTCCTTTTTTGATATTGAAAACATTATACATTTTATTTTTTACAAAACATAGCAAAAAGTTATTCAATAAATCCAACTGCTCCCATAATGGAGAAAGGAAATAAATCAGCAAATGACAAGCTAATAATAAGATATAATAGCTAATCCCCTACTTTGAAATGAATGCAAATATATTTTAATATTTAAGTAACTGTTACTTAAATTAGCTTTGTTTTAATAAAATCTTTCTATTGCTCTTTATTAGCTTTCCTTCTTCATAATTGAATATTTTATGTATTTACATTTAAAATGTTATCCCCTTTCCCAGTTTCTCCCCCTCCCATTCCTTTCCCCTGCTTCTATAAGGATGCTACCCCTCACACACACCCACTCCCACCTCACCACCCTGGCATTTCCCTACACTGGGGAAATGAGCCTTCACAAGACGAAGGGCTTCTACTAATATTGATGCCAGACAATGCCACCCTCTGCTACATATGTGGCTGGAGCCATGGATCCCTCAATGTGTACTCTTTGGTTGGTAGTTTAGTCTGTGGGAGCTTTTGGGGGGCTGGTTGGTTGATACTGATCTTCCTATGTGGTTGCAAACCCCTTCAGCTCCTTCAGTCCTTTCTTTAACTCTTCCATTGGGGTCCATGTACTCAGTCCAATGGTTAGCTGCAAGCACCCTCATCTGTATCAGTAAGGCTCTGGCAGAGCCTCTCAGAAGACATCCATATCAGGTTCCTATCAGCAAGCACTTCTCAGCATCATCAATAGTAACTTGGTTTTGTGGCTGCATATGGGATGGATCTCCAGGTGGAACAGTCTCTGGATGAATTTTCCTTCTGTCTCTGCTCCACTCTTTGTTTCTGTATTTCCTCCTGTGAGTATTTTGTTCTCCTTTCTAAAGACTGAAAGGTCAACACTTTGGTCTTCCTTCTTCTTGAGATTCATATGGTCTGTACATTATATCTTGGGTATTCCAAACTTTAGAGCTAATATCCACTTATCAGTGAGTGTATACCAAATGTGTTCTTTTGTGACTGGGTTACCTCACTCAGGATGAAATTTTCTAGTTCTATCCATTTGCCTAAGAATTTATGAAGTCATTGTTTTTTTTTTAAAGATTTATTAATTTATTATATATAAGTACACTGTAGCTGTCTTCAGATACACCAGAAGAGGGCATCGGATCTCTTTACATGTGGTCGTGAGCCACCATGTGGTTGCTGGGAATTGAACTCAGGACCTCTGGAAGAGTAGTCCGGTGCTCTTAACCGCTGAGCCATCTCTCCAGCCTGTGTTTTTTTTTTTTTTTAATTAACTTGATTATTTCTTATATACATTTCGAGTGTTATTCCCTTTCCCGGTTTCCGGGCAAACATCCCCCTCCCCCCTCCTCTTCTTTATGGGTGTTCCCCTCCCCATCCTCCCCCATTTGCCGCCCTCCCCCCAACAATCTAGTTCACCGGGGGTTCAGTCTTAGCAGGATCCAGGGCTTCCCCTTCCACTGGTGCTCTTACTAGGATATTCATTGCTACCTATGAGGTCAGAGTCCAGGGTCAGTCCATGTATAGTCTTTAGGTAGTGGCTTAGTCCCTGGAAGCTCTGGTTGCTTGGCATTGTTGTACATATGGGGTCTCGAGCCCCTTCAAGCTCTTCCTGTTCTTTCTCTGATTCCTTCAACGGGG
>NW_022651964.1:0-2982 GCF_011064425.1 Rattus rattus
GGGGGGGGGGGGGCTAAAAGTGAGACCCGCAGGGGTAACGCCCTTTTGCCCGTCATCTACGTCACAGTTCAGTGTATGCACAGTGTCTCAGTCCAGAGGCGATGTAAAAAGAATTTAATGATCAAACCAGACGTGGTTGGGAAACACCAAATTGTTCAATGTGTGTGTGTGTGTGTGTGTGTGTGTGTGTGTGTGTGTGTGTGTGTGTGTGTGTTTGTGTGCGTGTTTGTGTGTGCGCACACAGGCACGTTAATGTATACATGTTCATGTGTGTGAATGTAGGCATGCACGTGCTGTGGCATGTATGTGGGCCAGAAATCCATCTGTGCCTCCTACCTCATCTGAGGCAGGGTCTCTGTCTGTTCTCTGCTGTGTACATCGAGCAAACCGGCTCACACGTTCACATCGCTGTCCAGCCCCCATCTCTCCAGAAGAGAGCTAGAGTTACAGCTCCCATGTGTTACTGTATCTGGCTTTACCTGGATTCTGGGGGCCTGGTCTCCAGTCTTCATTTACCCAGGAAACCTTCTCCTCGGCCCAGAAGTTGCTCTCTGAAGCCACTGAGCTCGAGGGAGATCTCTGGGTGGCAGCAATAAATAATCAAAATGCCCCGAACACTCGACGGGCTCAAATACGTGCAATTAAGAAAATAATACATCAAATCTAAGGAGGGGGATTTCTAGGAAAACAATGAAATCTTGTAAATTGAAAACAAAAATATGAATGCCCAAAATAAAAACTCAAAAGGGCACTAAACAATAGAGAGGCCACCGCTGAAAAACAGGTTTGCAAATCCCAGCTTGAGGAATCCTCCCAAGACACAGTGGAAAAAGCTGGTATGAGACAGAAATCAGGAGACAAAAGGCAAAATCTTACAGGGACTGACAAAAAAGAGCCACCCCATGTTGAAGAGAAACTGAAGGTAATACAGGAGAGGCTGTTCTCAGTGAGGGAAACATCAGCCACGGTCACACATCCAAATCCAAGCAGAGCGTTAGGGTCACGGAAATGAATGCTGCAAACGGAAGCCATTCTCAGAGGGACAACACAGCACACTGGCTGAAAGAGGAAACGGACACCTGGCCATCCGGGCTCCGGAGGGGCTGAGCACAGCCTTCCTGCTGGGTTTCTCTGTAGCCCCTGGTCCCTGGCCCCACTCTCACTCTCTCTATGCCTTGGGGACAGGGCACCCACTGCCACCCTCTTCTACCTCCAGGAAGGAAGGGAATGATGTAGATGGCAGAAAAAAACAATCTTTAATATAATTAACAGAACTACTTCAAAACTCCAGCCTAATTCCATGTCCACATCCAAAAGCTGTCTCCAGAGAAGGCAAACTACTACGTGACAAAAGTGGGGTTCTGGTTGCTTTGGTCCATGGGAGGTGTAGGAGACAATGGGCTTAAGTGGGACGACGGAAGATCTTCAGAAATCAGTGGCGACATCGTGGAATGTATGAATATATACCACCGCTGTACTGTGTAGTTAAGTAGGTAGGTCCATTTTAGGACACTCAGTGAAACGGCTAGCTTTAAAGAGAAAGAACAAACCGGGTCTGGTGGTTCCTGCTTGGAATCCTAGCACTTGGAAGGCTAAAGCACGTAGCTTACCACCAGCTCATGACCAGCCAGGGATACTTGGTCAGAACAGCCTTGGCTATAGATTCATATCCAGCCTGGGTAAGGGAGGGAAAGATAGAGGGAAGGAAAGGCAGACAGACAGGCAGGCAGGCAGGCAGGCAGGCAGGCAGACCTGTATATATATGCAGGACTCAGGATGTATCATCAGAAACATACACACAACTATGAATTATGTAAGGGGTGCTTGTTAAAAGAAAAGGAAAACAAAGCCTGAAGACCGTTCTGAAATCCGCAAATAAGAGAGTAGGAAACTTCAGTTGTGAGCAGTCACTCAACCTGACCTGGGACTTCCTGTCGGGAGCACAGGGCTTCCCAGTAACTAAGTAACATTTAGAGTTCTGAGAAAAGAACGAAACATCATGCTCTGGCTAAACGACAGTTCAGAATACGAATGGTTTCAGGAATTGCACCACTGACATTTCTCTTCCAAATAAGAAGGGCTGAGAAAACTCTAGGCAGTGAATCGGTGCAGAATGAGTAGTGTCAAGAAGGGAAGCAGTTGGAGTCACTCTGAGGCAGAGCGTGCACTGAGCAGGCAGGCGGCCTGGGTTCACTTCCAGCACTGCAAAAAGTGAGGGAAATTAAAGACACCACAAAGAGTGAGGAGGTCTAAGAACGGTCATTGATCACAGAAGTAGGAGCACTTGTTACAAGAAGACTCATAAAATATAAATAATATAAAGTAAAATCAAAACCAATCTAGATCAATTTATTTCTTATTTGTAAAAAGTTTTTAATTTTATGCATTTGTGCACCATGAGTGTGGCTGGGCTCCTAGGAAGCCAGAGAGGGCACCAGATCCCCCGGGACTAGAGTTGCAGAGGGTTCTGATCTACCGTGTGGGTGCTGGGAATTGAACTCAGGTCCTCTGGAAGAACAACAAGTTCTCTTAACCCATGAACCATCTCCAGCCCTGAGGACAAACTCTAAGATGGTTGTATCCCTGGAGACATCTGCATTCAGACTCATTCTGGCCTGGCAAGGTGTCTTTGCCAGTTAGGAGTCTGCCCTTGGTCTCCTCTCGCCTCTGTCAACTTACAGAGAAAATCTGATCTTTACCCAAGCCATGGGCAAGGCCGCTCAACAGAGCACAGCAGTGGAGACAGCCATCCCACCTGCTCTACCGACAGCTTTAAAACATCAAGAGAGAATAAATGCAGGACTTCTCGCTGGACTTCCAAACGTGGGTAAGTATCCGGGGTATGGGAAAGACATGGGCCTTCTGGATGCCGAGCGACTGTAGGAGTCACCACAGCCGTGATTAGCTAGCTTTGTGTGCAGTCACTCAATAACCTACTGGCCATAACTGTCATTGTGCTAATAACAGTGGTTGCTGCATGCC